>NC_043977.1:17703928-17923928 GCF_902148855.1 Sphaeramia orbicularis
GCATGAGTACGCAAATGACCAGTGAGGGCATCGCGCCTCCGGCAAGCGTAGCTACAGAAGGGACATTTGAAGGGTTTTTCTCCCGTGTGAAGCTTGATATGTCGAAGTAAGTTTCCCTTCTGGGTGAATGAAACACCGCACTGGTTGCACTGGAATGGCCTTTCGCCTACAAAAAAAAAAACAAAAAAGAGGCAGGATTTAGTAAAAAATAACGACAACCCAGAATTTTTTTTATGCGGTACTGAGCAAATTTGTACTGTTTTTTTTTTTTTTTTTTTTTTAATCAGTGTATTTTTAACATTTTCAGTTTTTCAAACATACAACAAGTAAGACAAGCACTGAGACATATAATGGAGGAATAAGACACCACAAAAAAAAAAAAAAAAAAAAAAAAAAAAAAGAGGCAGGATTTAGTAAAAAAAACAACAACCCGGAATTTTTTTTTATGCGGTATTGAGCAAATTTGTATTGGAATGGCCTTTTCGCCTACAAAAAAAAAAAAAAAAAAAAAGTGGCAGGATTTAGTAAAAATAACGATAACCCAGAATTTTTTTTTATGCGGTACTGAGCAAATTTGTACTGTTTTTTCTTTTTTTAATCAGCGTATTTTTATTCACTTTCAGTTTTTCAAACATACAAAAAGTAAGACAAGCACTGAGACATATAACGGAGGAATAAGACACCACAAAAAAATAAATAAATAAATAAAAAAAAAAAAAAAGAGGCAGGACTTAGTAAAAAATAACGACAACCCAGAAATTTTTTTTTATAGCAAATTTGTACTGTTTTTTTTTTTTTTTTAATCAGCGTATTTTAACATTTTCAGTTTTTCAAACATACAACAAGTAAGACAAGCACTGAGACATATAATGGAGGAATAAGACACCACAAAAAAAAAAAAAAAAAAAAAAAAAAGAGGCAGGATTTAGTAAAAATAACGACAACCCGGAATTTTTTTTTATGCGGTATTGAGCAAATTTGTATTGGAATGGCCTTTCGCCTACAAAAAAAAAAAAAAAAAAGTGGCAGGATTGAGTAAAAATAACGATAACCCAGAATTTTTTTTATGCGGTACTGAGCAAATTTGTACTGTTTTTTCTTTTTTTAATCAGCGTATTTTTATTCACTTTCAGTTTTTCAAACATACAAAAAGTAAGACAAGCACTGAGACATATAACGGAGGAATAAGACACCACAAAAAAAAAAAAAAAAAAAAAAAAATAAAAAAAAAAGAGGCAGGACTTAGTAAAAAATAACGACAACCCAGATTTTTTTTTTATAGCAAATTTGTACTGTTTTTTTTTTTTTTTAAATCAGCATATTTTTAAACATTTCAGTTTTTCAAACATACAACAAGTAAGACAAGCACTGAGACATATAATGGAGGAATAAGACACCACAAAAAAAAAAAAAAAAAAAAAAAAAAAAAAAAAAAAAAGAGGCAGGATTTAGTAAAAAATAACGACAACCCGGAATTTTTTTTTATGCGGTATTGAGCAAATTTGTATTGGAATGGCCTTTCGCCTACAAAAAAAAAAAAAAAAAAGTGGCAGGATTTAGTAAAAATAACGATAACCCAGAATTTTTTTTATGCGGTACTGAGCAAATTTGTACTGTTTTTTCTTTTTTTTAATCAGCGTATTTTTATTCACTTTCAGTTTTCAAACATACAAAAAGTAAGACAAGCACTGAACCTATAACGGAGGAATAAGACACCACAAAAAAAAAAAAAACAGGCAGGACTTAGTAAAAATAACGACAACCCAGAATTTTTTTTTATGCGGTACTGAGCAAATCTGTACTGTTTTTTTTTTTTTTTAATCAGCGTATTTTTATTCATTTTCAGTTTTTCAAACATACAAAAGTAAGACAAGCACTGAGACATACAACGGAGGAATAAGACACCACAAAAAAAAAAAAAAAAAAAAAAAAAAAAGAGGCAGGACTTAGTAAAATAACGACAACCCAGAATTTTTTTTTTTACGCGTACTGAGCAATTTGTACTGTTTTTTTTTTTTTTTTTTTTAATCAGCGTATTTTTATTCATTTTCAGTTTTTCAAACATACAAAAAGTAAGACAAGCACTGAGACATACAACGGAGGAATAAGACACCACAAAAAAAAAAAAAAAGTTCCACGATGAAATTACCCAATCAATTTCGCATTCTGTTTGTCATTGAGGAGTCTCCGTGCTAAAAGGGAAGGAGTAGGCGATACTATTTAATTGTCACCTTTGTAGAGGGAGATCTTCTAACGGTACGCCAAAAAGATCCGATAAAAGGGCCGGATCAATGGTCGGACCTGAAATTGTTGAATATGCTTCAAATATTGACGACCAGAATGCAAAATTTGTACATTTTAAACCAGGGATGTCAAACGCATTTTCATCCAGGCGCCGCATTCATCCCGTTTGATCTGAAGTGGGCTGGACCTCTAAAAAACATTGCATAATAACCTATAAACAATGACAACTTTTTCTCTTTTAGTGCAATAAAAGCAGTAAATTATGAAAATATTTACATTTACCAAGTATCCTTTCGCAAAAACATGTGAATGACCTGAAAAAACTGAAATTTTGTCCGAAAAATATGTGCGATTTAACAAATTATGCCTTGTAGAAGCCAATAACGTAATAACAGCTGATGACGTAATAATGGCCGATAGCGTAATAAATTTGCCGTATTTAAAATGTAGTAAGCCAATAACGTAATATCTGGCCAACAACATACCGATAACGTAATAACTTTCGGTCAATAACGTTATTACGTTATTGGCCTGGTAAAAAAAAAAAAAATTCTTTGCAAATGTAATACCTGAGCCAATAACGTAATAAGTTATAACATTATTGGCCAAAAAGCTAGTACGTTATCGGTTCATTAGTGGCCAGATACTACGTTCTTGGCCTATTACATTTTAAAATGGCAAATTTATTACGTTTCCAGCCGTTATTACGTTATCGGTTGTTATTACATTATTGGCTTATACATGCCTGATACAAAAATTTGGTAACAGGTATAATATTGTTAAAAATTTGGAGTTTGGAACTAAATAAGAAGAATTTCTCATTTACCCAGGTCATTATTCTTCTTTGGTAGTTCTTCTAGGTTCAGCTGGGCTAGTTTTGCCTCTTTGAAGCTAAGCTAGTCCAGTTGAAACTCGAAAAACTACCAAGAAATAGGTTGTTTATGCTATTATTTTACTTTAGATCCTATTGTTCTGAATGTGGAACTTGAACTAGCATTCGCAAAATCATCCCGCGGGCCGGATTTGACCCTTTGACGGGCCGGTTTTTGGCCCCCTGCCCACATGTTTGACACCCCTGTTTAAACCGATGAGAAGTTCAGGAGGTGTTGAGAGTAACTTGAACCTCCTGAGACCCAGGAAATGTCAGTGAAGTACAAACTTTTTTGTTTTTTATAAATAAGTGCTTATATTGGAAACATCATGACGCAACAGTTTTTTCAGATGCCGTTTTTAAAATTTTTATGGAATGTCCTTTGTGGTGGACAGTTTTCTTTCTTTTTTTTTTGGGGGGGGATAAAGTTGTGAAACTCTTGTCCACAAATGTAAACAGAAAACCCATAGCTAGGTCTTAGGAGGTTAAGGTCAATCAAATTCCCAAATTTGACTCATAAAAGTACCAGATGCTAATGATCATAGCCTGCTATTATACATACCACATTGTAGCAGCTATGTAAAAGTTTTAAGGGGGGGGGCACTATAAAGCTAGGTATAGACCACAGCTGTGTATTTGCACAATTATACATTTATATGCTGACCCAGACCCAACTGATACCATTTATAAGTGATGCAAATGATACTGAAGGGTGCATTAACCTTTATGAATCCAACCATCCACATCACGACTTTGATACAACTGACATCATCGAGATTTATCAAACAACCTAAATCAAAACACATACTTTTGTCTAGTACTGAGTCAACAATCTCAGGTCCAATGTGGTCTACAGGGTCTGTAAGTCCACCTCTGCATGAACAGTGAGTGGACCTGCTTTGTTAGGTACCATGAAGTAATGGTACTAATGTAAGGAATGATGTTCAAAGGGAGAATGCAGTGGTTCCCAACCTTTTTTGGCTCGTGATCCCATTTTAACATCACAAATTTCTGGCGACCCCAGACATTTTTTTGCTAAAATTTATTAGTTTTTCATCATGCAAAAGTTTGCTATGCTATGTTGCAAATAAACGTTAATTTTAGATAACATTTAGTCTATATAATGTATATTATTATGGACAGAGGCAGAAAAGCCAGGTGTAGATTACTGCACAAAGTGAGAATTTGATTTTCCTTGGTCAGGATATGGTAGGATATAATTAATACTGAACAAACAAGAACTCAAACTATGAATTATGAAACAGCTGCAGCATCTGAAACCGACCACAATGAACATTTGACAGATAAACAGAACCACAGTGCTTCAGTTTCAGCTTCATAGTTTGTCATGTCTTTAATGAACTGGGATTGTCTCTGTCAACTCACCATATGATTTTTTATTACTAAGTTTTTATTTTATTTTTTATCAATTACTAGAAATTTTCAGGTGACCCATTTGAATTCCAGACGACCCCACGTGGGGTCCCGACCCCAAGGTTGAAAAACACTGGGATAATGTGTATGCTGACATGTGTCTGGATCAACACACCTGTTGTTGGAATGCTCTAAAACTCATGTTCTTATACATGTTTCTTTCACCTACATGTGTTTTTCTTGTATTTTTTTATATATACTTTTTGGATTTTTTATTTTTCTTTGCCACTTATGGGTAAGGAACCAAATATGGTAACTTCATTAAGCTTGATTTTCTACATAACATTAAAAAAATCAGAAATTTTCTATTTCTATGAGTGCCCTCTAAAGGGTTAAAGAAGCTGACTAACAATATTTGTCTAAAATCTACTTCCGAGCGTCTAATTATGATGCACTCTTCCAGCTTAAACTGCATGGGTGAATATAACCCTGAAAATGAGTATATGAGAAAAGACGTAGATGTACTGTAAAATATGAGCTTCACGTGTATATTCACACAGGTAATACACACATATTTTCTAAAGAAATCTATCACACATAATGTATAGAAGACTTCAAGTCGAGTAAAATGAGTCAGTTCATTATTTTCATTGATTTTCCAGGAACTCTTTTTCATTGCATAAAAGTAGTAGTATATGGCTACTGTCTTCTGTTCTAATGGCAGTCTTTGATCTGTAGCCAGTTGGAAAAAAGAAATATGATCCTAATGCTGTGACAACCAGAGCAGTCACAGCGTCAGTTGGAACAGGTTGCGGGGGATTCCAAGGATATTTTTTTCCCTGATAATAATTCCAAGCCTAAGCTATTGTCTTTGAACAAAACAAAGAAAGAAGCTCTACACACCCACTGTCGAGGAAAAAGAAATGATTTCTGACTCAGCCCCATAAATGGGAAAATGTGCACCACCTATATATAGGTTGGTTAATCCCCAAATCTAAAAAGCAACAAAAGAAGGCCGCCAAACACCAGACGGTTTCTGTAAAGCCCAAACAAGCTTTTTAAACGGTTGGAAAAAAAAAAAAAAATACTACTCTTGTACCATTTGGTTGTCGAGTTCCGGGATCGGCTGTCACATTTGGCCCGGCTAGTCCTTCCTGTAAGTACTTGGGCTGTCGCTGAAAGACTCTTCCAACGCTAGTCCTTCGTCTCCGGTTTGGCCCGTCTCTTCAAGTGCTGGGCTTCTGTTGTCCACCTCCTCCACAATGTCTTCCTCTTGTTTAATTGTCAGTTCTACATACAAAACAGAAGAGCGAGACTGAGATATGCCACTTAATAGTTCTTATAACGACATTGGAGAGGTAGAATAGAAGCACTTCTCAGATACGAATTCCATTAACCATTTCATGCTCAGTGTTGGATGGTGTTATACAAACGTAGCAAGAGAATATGAACAACCCCAGTTATGAATTTCTAATGTACCAGTCTGTTGAGAATGTGGACTGTATATAAGTAAACAAACCTTCTGCGGTGGCACCCGGCGATTTGTGAACTGCAACCTCATGATGCTCTAGTTTTATGAACAACCCAGAACAGACAACCACATTTTTTTTCTTAAATGACCTACAAATATCATGACAGTAGTCGCTTTTCCGTTGACCCTGAAATTTTTATGCGCAAATATAACTTGCGTATAAAAATTTACCTAATGGAAAAACGAAAATTTCGCCAAAAGTCTCATTTTTCAATTAAAAGTTTTTGCGCTGGCAAGAGGTGGTTTTTCGGGCGTAGCGCAAATGGTATATCACGCAAAACTGCAATGGAAAATACCTTTTTTCGCAACTAGAGTCAGGTGAATTAAAAAAATGGATGTTGATGGATGTTACAACAAGTGAAGAAGAAGAAGAAACATGTCGCGGTATGTGTGGACACACCAGGAAACCCGATCATTTTTTAATTTAGTACGAGATAGAGGGATAATATATAATAATAATAATGAATATATCTGTAAATCAACACCATATTTACGTTCGTCACCATGTTTATGGAATGACTTCTCATGTCATCTCGCGATAATAAATAAACAAATCACCACATTTGTGATTTAATGGAAAACTGACATTATGCACTTCTGTTATTTCGACATTTAGTAAATATCGGTAAAGTTTTGTGCAGATGTCCAATGGAAAAGCAGCTACTGTTAGAAGAAAAAAAAATGTTGCCAAAGACACCAATGTATTGGATTTTTGACATACAAAGTGAATCTATTCCTACCAATGGGGATTTTTGTGACCACTAGAGGGAGTAGTGAGTTGCTCTACCCATGCCGTTGAAAACTAACTCCACGGAATTTTTGACAAAAGCATCAAAAACAAGAAAAGATGGGATGAGAACCAGTAAGAAACAAGTTTTAAAGTCAAAGGGTAGTGCAAAGTGCTAAAAAAAAACAAACAAATAAAAAAAACAAAGTGGCTACTGACACAGTTACGTATCAGACTGCAAAGTGGAAGACTTTAGCGGAAAAGTAGGAGTTCTTGTCTTTTTTTTTCAAAAAGATTTGCAATCTTGGACAAATGTAGTACAGCATGAACAAATACACAACAGCATAAAAATTACCACGTCTAGAAACTGTGGATCCTCAATGCACTACAACATGTAGGGCCCCGAATGAAAGGTAAACATTGTGGACTCTTCAGAAAATACATTATCTTGTCGATCTGTCAGGAAGGGGGTTACGTGTAGGTGGGGATGTGGTCTATACATACCGTCACTTGCACTAGCGTGAAACAAAACTGAAACTTAACATACTTTCAATGTACGACTCCCGACTTCTATGCCTCTATTATATACACTTAGATGAAATTTTTACAACTTCTGCCCTGTATCCACTGGACCCCCTCCAGTGCTTTATGGGCGCCCCACAAATGCTGGGCCCCATGAATTTGTCATGTTTACCCCCCTTTATCGGCACCCCAGACTATATGTATATATACCAGTGGTTCCCAACCTTTTTTAGCTTGTGACCCCAATTTCACATCAAAACAGAGACTTTTTTTTTTTGCTAAAATTTTGATAATGTAATAGTTTGCTATACTACATTGTAAATAAACGTTAATTTTAGACGACATTTAGTTTATACAATGTATATTATTATGGACAGAGGCAGTAAAGTCAGGTGTAGATTACTGCACAAAGTGAGAATTTGATTTTCCTTGGTCAGGATATGTACAGTCAGTCCAGCTTGGATTTACAAGGCTGACAATTAATACTGAACAAACAAGAACTCAAACTATGAATTATGAAAGAGCTGCAGCATCTGAAACTGACCACAATGAACATTTGACAGATAAACAGTACCACAGTGCTTCAGTTTCAGCTTCACAGTTTGTCATGTCTTTTATGGACTGTGATTGTCTCTCTCAACTCACCATATATTTTTAATCAGTAAGTTTTTATTTTTATCAATTCCTTGAAATTTCAGGCGACCCCATTTGAATTCCAGGCGACCCCACGTGGGGTCCCGACCCAAAGGTTGAAAAACACTGGGATAATTACACACTTGTTGGAATGCTCTAAAAGTGATGTTCTGATGTTCTAAAATACATATTCCTTTCACCTTACATGTGTTTTCTTGTATTTTTTATATTACTTCTTGTATTTTTTAAATTTTTTTTTGCTGCTTATGGATGAGGAACCAAATATTATAACGTCATTAAGCTTGATTTTCTAAATAATGTCTGTTTCTACATAATGAAACATGTCTTTTAGGTCTCTCTCCACTCACCATATTTTTTTATTAGTAACTTTTGTTTTGTTTTTTGTTTTTTTAATCAATTACCGTACGTTTTATCCAAGTGCAATACGGGTACTGAACACACTGCGATGACAATACCTCAAAAAAGGACATATATTTAACATATATCCATAGTGTTCAGCCAGGGTCAAAGTGCAATATATACTTATCTCCACTGTTTCTTGGTTGGTGACATACCTGTTTTTATTCTGTATATATATTTACACTTTTTTTTTTTCTTCTTCTTTTAAACTGTTTTGAACTACGCACCACTAGCGATTTGTCTCTTATAATTTCATTGTACATATGTATAATGACGATAAAGGCATTCTATTGTATTGTATTGTATTGTATTCTATTCTATTCTATTACTAGAAATTTCAGGTGACCCCATTTGAATTCCAGACCCAACCCCAAGGTTGAAAAACACCGATATATACACACTGTGTACGAATTCACATTCAATTCAACTGCAGGGCACATGGCAAGTATAATATTATGATAATGATATACTTATTAACTATTACAAAATGTCTCTGAAATAAAATACATATGTTTTGATACATTAAATAGGCCCTATTCCACAGGTCCATTTAAACCCCAGTGCCCCCTATGGACCTGCTACCATTTACCATCCACAAACTGAGAAGTCCTTGTATGAGCACTTTCATTCTTTGACAAATGTTCCATGTGTTCTGCAATGATTTGATAAAAGGTGTAAAAGCTAAGAAGCCTTTTTTTTTTTTTTTTTTTTTTTTTTTTACAGCGGAGTATGAGACTATAATGGGTATCTAGATTCAAGGTGGGCTGGATTGGCCAGACATTGAATGACTGATCTCAAATGTACCAAGGTTGACTTAAGTGAGTTTGCTGTTGATAATACATAATTAAATAGGTATGTGCAATGGGCATCCCAGTAACTAAGCAACTCAACAGGTAGACAGAACTAAGACAGACTTTCATGATGAAAAGAACCTAGAGAATGAGAAGAGAGAGAGAAAGAGAGAGAGAAAAACAGGATGGTCTGGTTCCTTGCTGTCCTTGGGGAGAAAGGGAGTGTCAGAGGCCCTGTGGCTTATAATACCTAACCGGCAACGGGAGACCGGCTGGATGACAACAGTGAAAGACTTCAGAATTGCACATGTGTGTGTACTTGTGTGTGTACTTGTGTGTACTTGTGTGTGTGTGTGTGTGTGTGTATGTATGAGTGAGTGGGTGCTAGTGGCGGGAAACTATTCACCACCTACACCTTTCTAGGTATCAGTCATCAGCTATTAGTAATAATTTCTTTCATATACACAAAATAATACCGACTGTGGCGAATGTGCAAAGCCAGACACTCGATGTAATCTTCAGTCATACGACCTCATGCAATTCACACACAAACAGAAACTCCTTCTGATCCGTCAGTCATCCCCTATCTTATTCTGCATAAGTTTATAAAATAACTTGAAGACTTTAGTAGGGCATGTTTTTCAGTAAACGATACTATATAGTGATGTGACGTTGACGAACGAATCGAATCTTTTGAACGGCTCTTTGAAATGAACGATGGGAACCGAGTCTTTGTAAAGAGCCGTTCATTTTTTTTTTTTTTTTTTTTTTTTTTTTGGATTAATAACAGTGATTAACCCTTTCATGCATGAATTATGAGAATTTTTCCTGAGTGTTTTTATTTCTGTTTAGGCATTAAATAAAAAACAAACAACGCGTTTGAAAAAAAAAAAAAAAATGTATGAAGCTGTTTTTCATGGAGTTTCAGCTGGACAACATGTGTTTAATATTTCAAGCAAAGAAACATATATTTACTGATATACTGTGTGAAATCTATGAAATAAAAAAACAAGCGCTTTGGGTGTCTAGAAAAGCGCTATATAAATCCAATCCATTATTATTATTATTACTATTATTATTATAATTTTTTTTATTTTTTATTGATTGATTGATTGATTGATTGATTGATTTTTTGTTTAATAACAGTGATTAACCCTTTCATGCATGAATTATAAGAATTTTTCCTGAGTGTTTTTATTTCTGTTTAGGCATTAAATAAAAAACAAACAACGCGTTTGAAAAAAAAAAAAAAATGTATGAAGCTGTTTTTCATGGAGTTTCAGCTGGACAACATGTGTTTAATATTTCAAGCAAAGAAACATATATTTACTGATATACTGTGTGAAATCTATGAAATAAAAACAAGCGCTTTGGGTGTCTAGAAAAGCGCTATATAAATCCAATCCATTATTATTATTATTACTATTATTATTATAATTTTTTTTATTTTTTATTGATTGATTGATTGATTGATTTTTTGTTTAATAACAGTGATTAACCCTTTCATGCATGAATTATAAGAATTTTTCCTGAGTGTTTTTATTTCTGTTTAGGCATTAAATAAAAAACAAACAATGCGTTTGAAAAAAAATAAAAATGTATGAAGCTGTTTTTCATGGAGTTTCAGCTGGACAACATGTGTTTAATATTTCAAGCAAAGAAACATATATTTACTGATATACTGTGTGAAATCTATGAAATAAAAACAAGCGCTTTGGGTGTCTAGAAAAGCGCTATATAAATCCAATCCATTATTATTATTATTACTATTATTATTATAATTTTTAAAATTTTTTATGATTGATTGATTGATTGATTGATTGATTTTTGTTTAATAACAGTGATTAACCCTTTCATGCATGAATTATTTGAATTTTTCCTGAGTGTTTTTATTTCTCTTTAGGCATTAAATAAAAAACAAACAATGCGTTTGAAAAAAAATAAAATATATGAACCTGTTTTTCATGGAGTTTCAGCTGGACACCATGCGTTTAATACTTCAAGCAAAGAAACATATATTTACTGATATACTGTGTGAAATCTATGAAATAAAAACAAGCGCTTTGGGTGTCTAGAAAAGTGCTATATAAATCCAATCCATTATTATTATTATTACTATTATTATTATAATTTTTTTTATTTTTTATTGATTGATTGATTGATTGATTTTTTGTTTAATAACAGTGATTAACCCTTTCATGCATGAATTATTTGAATTTTTCCTGAGTGTTTTATTTCTCTTTAGGCATTAAATAAAAAACAAACAATGCGTTTGAAAAAAAATAAAAATATATGAACCTGTTTTTCATGGAGTTTCAGCTGGACACCATGCGTTTAATACTTCAAGCAAAGAAACATATATTTACTGATATACTGTGTGAAATCTATGAAATAAAAACAAGCGCTTTGGGTGTCTAGAAAAGTGCTATATAAATCCAATCCATTATTATTATTATTATTATTATTTTATTTTATTTTATTTTATTTTTTTTAAATTAATTTATTTTTTAATGCTGCTAATCTGATGTTTTCTCACATTTTATCATACTCCAATACTAGTCATTACTCACTTCATGAAGATAACATAAAGTAACGACTTTTGTTTCAAAAATTTTTTACATTAATTACAGTCTAATAACAAGCATTTGATTTCCAATCAAACATGTTAGTGCAGATCAAGTCTATCAAGAACACCAAAGTTACAGTCATGGTATGAATGTCAGTGTATGGGATGATGCAAGAGCGTCCAATGTGTTGACTGATATGGAACTAAAACAACAAAACTCCTGATATACAAGAGAACAGCTGGAGAAGAACTGTCCACTGTAGTGACAGTATGCATGAAAGAGTTAATCACTGTTGTGTTTTGTGCAATTTTTTCCGTATGTTTACACACATTTATTGTTCTTATTCTGAGGGAAAATGCACGACAGTCGTTAAGGTATTTAAGTAATTGCAATGATAAATCGCTTTTGTGTTTTGTGCATTTTTTTCTGTACGTTACCAACATACTGTTCTTGTTCTGAGAATTGCACTATAGTTCAGGTATTTAAGTAATTGCAGTGATTCATCGCTGTTGTGTTTTGTGCAATTTTTTCCGTATGTTCACACACATTTATCGTTCTTGTTTTGAGGAGAATAAAATGTTATTTCATGAGAAAATGTTTTATTTTCTTCTTCATTTTTAGGCTACAGACTAGTCCACATAATGTACCGTGATGTTTTTGGTCAAATTCCAGCATTTGCCGAATGTCACCTCTCATGTCATGGATTTAGCCCACACATTTGAACTAACTATTCTTTTTTTACGGTAAGATAATATTTACTGCCGCGCCAATTAAACACCTTTAAAATGTAATGTCAATCATCACATGTAGCCTATTTAGTCATTAAAACATTGGTGTTTCAAAATAATGCAAAAAACATAAAGAGCCAGTCTTTTGAACGACTCTTTTCAGTGAACGACTCCCTTCAAAGAGCCAAAAGTCCTATCACTAATACCATAAAGCGAGTCACAAAGGGGTTGTTTTATTTTCGTAAGATCGTTATATTTACATTTAAATATACTCTTGACAGGCAGAAAGTAGGAAATCACATGAGGATTTTGGAACATTTGGAATAATCTTGCCATTGGTCACTTATTTCATCCTTCCTTCCCAATACTAACTCCTAAGCTGCAACTACATTCAAGTTTTGACAAACACAGATGTTTATTTAGCTGTTTCTTTCATGAAAGTTTAGTTGTTTTTTCATTTACTTTTTAATGTTTTTGAGAAACATAACATAGATAGGTGCTTCTATGAAACTGGTCCCTAAAAACAGCTAACAGGGGCTAAAAATTCAAACCAGATGTAGACTAATATTATGAACCAAGTTTGGAAGCACTTTGGGTCTATTTTGAAAATAAAATTAACAGAGATAAAAGAGAAACTATTTTCAGATAAAACACATTTTTATATTTTTAGACAAAAATCTGCATGTATCACGGTCAAAAGGACACGAAAATTACGCACTACTGTTTTTGTTAATGTCGCTTTATTCTTCACAGGTACATTCTGGGAATCAAGCTAATTATGCAAGACAGAGGGTTTCACAAAAATGACCGCTGTTGTAAAATCATTCGCGATTTTTATGTGTTAACTGGGCAGGTTCTGCATGACCCATTGGACGTTCCGAGGCTCCGTAGTTACCGTGGAAACACCGTCATCTTCTACAACACTGATTCACCAGTAAACCCATGGAGTTGGATCAATGACAGTGGATGGACACACTGGATTTATGTTCAATTATTGATATATTTTGCTGAAAAAGTCACTTTTTTCAGTTTTCTTTGTTTTTGATATAATAACCTTCAACTTTAACCCTATAACGCCAAACATATCATATCTGATACGTGAGTTTTGAAGCCCTCAACATGACCAGTGTGATTTTTTTTTCTTGAAAAACCTGATGTATGCAATTAGCTACATGCAATACACAGATAATCCACCAGGGGGGAGGAATTCATTCAACAGAAGCCTTTCCAGTGACACTACAAGATTGTCATTAATGAGGAAGGAGGCAGAACTTTGCCAATTTTGAAAGGGAATTACCAATTTGTTAGACATGTTTGTGTTATATTATGTTTTTATTTGTTCAAAAATAATAATATTTGAGCATTGAGACCCGATGTATCAAATATGATACAAAACTGAAACACATACAAGGAAATTATTTGAAAAAATATTTTTTGGTTTGTTCACAAGGACCAAAAAAGGCTCCAGTTTCAAAGATTTGGAATTTTATGTCAATGATTTAATGGTTCAGGCTTTACAGAGTTAATTTGAGCTTTTTTGGGGGGTAGGAGTCGCCTACATAAGTTTTTACTTCTTCCTACTCCTTTTCGAGCATGGATAATTTCATTTCATTTGTTTTATTATTATTATTATTATTATTATTATTATTATTATTATTATTATTTACTATTACTATTAGTATTTATTTATTTATTTTGTTGTTTGTTTGCTTATCGATCATTTATGTACCAGTACTTATATTTTTTTGGTTGATTTTTGTTTTGATTTCACTGTCTACATGTTCGAAATAAAGATTTCATTCATTCTAACAGTCTGAGGACTGGAATCAGGGGGTAGGACTGGATAAGCAGTGGCTTCTTCCTACTCTTTTTCAGGCACAACAGTTTTTTTTTTTTTTTTCTATTATTTGATTTGTTGTGTATTGTTTATCTTTTTTTTTTTTCTATTGTTTGATTTTTTAATTTGTGTATTGTTTATTATTATTATCATCATAATCATCATTATTATTATTATTATTATTATTATTATTATTATTATATTCCATATGTTCTGTATTATGTCTGTGTCTGAAATAAACTAACCTAAACATTCATTCATTCATTCATTCATTCATTTTTATGGTCATCTACATGATCAGTGAATTAAATATAGTAAAATACCTGATGTTCACTGAAAAATAGCAAAATACAGAGGATAGTATTTGAATAAATGGTGATAAATCACTTAAGAAAGGTTAAAATAGAGAGAAAAATTCATTTGAGAAGTGCCACAAAAGCAGCTCTGGGTCTTTATGAGTTAAAGAACAAAGTGACAAATTAGACTCCGAGTTATTTTAACACAGATGTGGAAGAAAGATTCTGAGCACACTTACTAAGTGAAACAGGAAAATTAGATTAACTCAGAAAATGCACGAAAAACCATTCAACGACCCCGTTTTCAGGTAAACCAGGACAATAACACTGTCATTAAATATGTCTGTTTTCCCTTAACCCTCTCATCTAAATGCATCTTATTATTATCATCCCTTCAGACTTCAGAATCTGACTCATTTAAGTCTCGGAGGCCAGTGAAAGAAATTTAGTAATTCATTTTTTTTTTTTTTTTTTTCAGCTAGAAATAGTAAGAAATGTTCACAAAACCTCTGAGTGCCTTAGCTGATATTGTATGTTTCCAAAGCCACCATTTGTATAGAAGAAACACTTATCCCAATGCCCATGTTGAGATCGAGCCTTGTCTTCAGCAGCTGTATCCTGGCAACACGGAGCAGACCTGAACGACCTAGCTATTCAGCTACTCGCATCTTTACATCTGTCTCTTCCAGTGTGGCAGTGGTATGCATAGTGTCAGATGAGGATACACTTGAATTGGTTGCTGCAAGGAAAAAAAAAAAGCAGCAAAGAAAATGCAGTTTTTTGGTTTTTACTGTAGGTTTTCTTGCTGCAGTAGAAAATCATATAGTGTGTATGAGTCGGAGTTGTTGGGAAAAGTTAACATAAGCCGACACATCATTAGAAAGAAACTGAAATAGAAGTCGACGCAATGAGATAGCACTTCAGTGTTAAATATCTACCTTGATTTGAAGGAGTTCTGCTTTTTGTAACATAAACTCGAAGAGGAAATGGTGTCTGTTTGTGAAGAGCATCCTCCAGCTCCGGCTACATGTGGGGCTTAATTGGTGGGAAACAAACTTCCTCTTTTCTCACTCCGCTCCCTCATCACACTTGGTTTCCCCTTTTTTTTTTTTTTTTACTTTGCTGTTTCACAGTGACACAGCTCAAGATAATCTGATGTATCTGAAAACACTGAAAGGAACCAAGCAACACTTCTCACAAGGTGAAGCAATGTAATACATACTACCACACACTGTCTGTCTCACATACACACACATACACACACTGTGGTCATAGTATGCCAGTAATTAGCAAGTGTTCGTCTTTGTGTAAATGACAGCTAGTTATTGCAGTTTTTAATTTTTTTTGCATCTTACCGATTTTGCTTATGTATATTGGTTCAACTTAGTAATTTACAGAAAGGGGTCATATTTTTGCTAAACCCACTTTTATTAGTCTTTGGTTCATTTATTTGTGTATTTGGACCCTAATAGTTCAAAAAGTTTTAATTTGAACCCTCCAGGTGCTACAAAGCTATCTTTATATTCATTTTGGCAAAAATTTTGCAATTTTTTTTTTTTTTTAACATTTTTTAATTGATTTATTTATTTTTTCTATTATTTATTTATTTATTTATTTATTCATTTATTTATGTATTTATTTATTTATGTATTTTTATTTTTTTTTTAATTTAATTAATTATTACTTTTTTTGAATTGAGTGGATTTCTACAACTCACTTTAATTCCTGCTTAAGTTGTCATGTTTTATAGTGAGTTACGTCACAACATTTGCACATATAAGTGATCACTGATGGTATACTAATCTGTGACGGGTTGTAAACAGGCTGTTGTCGTCGTGTTGTCGATGAGTTTTAACTGCATTTCCTTTTGCTACAAACTTCAATGGATTGGACTTGTTTTGGTGTCTTCTTAAAGGGGTCATATTTTGCGAAACCCACTTTTATTAGTATTTGGTTCATTTATTTGTGTATTTGTGGACTCTAATAGTTAGAAAAAAATTGAATTTGAACCCTCCAGGTGCTGCAAAGCTATCCTTATATTCATTTTGGCAAAAATTTTGCAATTTTTTTTTTTTTTTTTTTTACATTTTTTAATTAATTAATTTATTTTTTCTATTTTTTATTTATTTATTTATGTATTTTTAATCTATTTTTTTTATTAATTAATTATTACTTTTTTTTAATTGAGTGGATTTCTACAACTCACTTTAATTCCTGCTTAAGTTGTCATGTTTTATAGTGAGTTACGTCACAACATTTGCACATATAAGTGATCACTGATGGTATACTAATCTGTGACGGGTTGTAAACAGGCTGTGGTTGTCATGTTGTCGATGAGTTTTAACTGCATTTCATTTTGCTACAAACTTCAATGGATTGGACTTGTTTTGGTGTCTTCTTAAAGGGGTCATATTTTGCGAAACCCACTTTTATTCGTCTTTGGTACATTTAATTGTGTATTTGGACCCTAATAGTTCAAAAAATTGGAATTTGAACCCTCCAGGTGCTACAAAGCTATCTTATATTCATTTTAGCAAAAATTGAGCAATTTCTTTTTTTTTTTCTTTTTTTTTTTCTTTTACATTTTTTAATTAATTAATTAGTTTTTTTTTCTATATTATTAATTAATTAATTTATTTATTTTTAATCTTTTTTTTTTTTTTAATTAATTAATTATTACTTTTTTCAAATCGAGTGGATTTCTACAACCCATTTTAATTTCTGCTTAATTTGTCATGTTTTATAACGAGTTACAGGGGTTGGACAAAATAATGGAAACACCTTAAAAAATCAACAAAATATAATTTAATATGGTGTAGGTCCGCCTTTTGCGGCAATTACAGCCTCCATTCTCAGAGGTATTGATTCATACAACTTGTGAATTGTTTCCAAAGGAATTTTAAGCCATTCTTCAGTTAGAATACCCTCCAACTCTTTTAGAGACGATGGCGGTGGAAATCGACGTCTTACTTGAATCTCTAAAACTGACCATAAATGCTCAATAATGTTGAGGTCTGGGGACTGTGCCGGCCATACGAGATGCTCAACTTCATTAGAATGTTCCTCATGCCATTCTTTAACAATTCTAGCTGTATGGATTGGGGCATTATCATCTTGAGGTGAAGGTGTTTCCATTATTTTGTCCAACCCCTGTATGTCACAACATTTGCACATACAGGGTGACCCAAAAAAAACGGGAATTTTTGAAGTGCGTATGAGCAGACATGAGCAAGTAGCAGCACTGTGAGACAGTGACCTTGAGCAAGTAAACACACCCCCAGTTTAGTAACCATGGATCAGTGGAACGGGCAACAGCGTGCGTTAGCCATAAAAATGTTTTATAAAAACGGTGATAGTTTGACAGCTGCGCAGAGGGAGTTCCGACGTTTTTACAACTTAGGACGTCATGGTGCTGTTCCATCAAAACACGTGATAAAATGTTGGATTAATAACTTTGAAGAGACTGGATCTGCCCTAAAGAAGAAACCAACAGGACGACCAAGAAGTGCTCGTACTCCTGGCCCCCTAGATCGCCACATTTGTCCGTTTGTGATTTTTTTCTTGTGGGGCTATCTCAAGAGTAAAGTGTACAAGACTCGACCAAGAACTCTGGATGAGTTAAAACAGAGAATTCAGGATGAAATTCGCAGTATCCCAGCTGAGATGTTGCACCAGTCAGTGAGGAATCTCAACAGCAGATTTCAAGAATGCATTCGTACAGGAGGACGCCATCTACAGGAAGTCATTTTAAAAAAATGAAAATTCCATCAATGTTTCTTAAATGGCATGGTTTAAGGTTTCAATTACTATGAATAAAATATTTTTCTTCCATCACTCTCGGTTTTATTGGATTGTTACAAAGTTCCAGTTTTTTTGTGTCACCCTGTATAAGTGATCACTGATGGTATACTAATCTCTGATGGGTTGTAAACAGGCTGTTGTCACTGTGTTGTTGACGAGTTTTAGCTGCATTTCCTTTTGCCACAAACTTCAATGGATTGGACTTGTTTTGGAGTCTTCTTAAAGGGGTCATATTTTGCGAAACCCACTGTTATTAGTATTTGGTTCATTTATTTGTGTATTTGTGGACTCGAATAGTTAAAAAAATTTGAATTTGAACCCTCCAGGTGCTGCAAAGCTATCTTTATATTCATTTTGGCAAAAATTGAGTGGATTTCTACAACCTGTTTTAACTCCTGCTTAATTTGTTACATCACTACATTTGCACATATAAGGTCAAGACTTCCGACGGACATTTCTCCGAGTACGACATAATTGTTTCTCAGCAGCAGCGGTTGTAGTAAAAACTGAAAATATGTCCAAACTTTGAGCCGATTACCTAAAATGTTCAGTTGTTGGTTGCATTTATGAACACAAGTGGCTGAACGGGACAGAAAGCAGGGTCAACAATCTGGAGGGGGCGGGGCTTGAAGTGGCTCGTGTGCATTTAAAGGGCCAGCGCTCAAAATGACCTTTCAGGTGTCATTACTCAGAAATAGGGTTGAAGATGGACCTGTGGAGTTGAATTAATGAAGAATTCAGACCCAAGTATAACATTTACAGTTTGTATAGACCACAGGGAAATGTTTGAAAATGCAAAATTCCATTTAAAAAGCAAAATATCACTCCCTCAACATACTATTGTTTCAAGTTTTCTATTATTAACAAATCCAGGGAACAGAGACCATGTTTTTTGTTTTTTTTAAAATGCTCAGATCTGCTAACTTGAGTGATCACCTCAAACTCACGTGCATGGAATATGGTGGAGGGAAGAAACTACTAAATTTGGGACAGACTGAAAAAAAAAGAGGTGCATCCTGGAACGCATTTTTCTTATTATTTTACCTACTATTATGTATACCTTGGTGATAGAGCTGCACATATAATTACATTCCAATTGTAAGTTAAATGTCAAAATGTGTAATTTATTTATTTTTTTTTAATGGTACTCTTAAGTTTGCATTAGAGTGTTTGAGTTAGAAAAAAGTACATATATATAAATCAGTAATGTGCGTATTTTCCATAACAACCAGCACTTATACGCACTTAAGTTGAAGTTGCATTATTTCCAACATTTTCCACAGTAATCATACTTCGCAGTAACCCATTCAGCAAAACCTAACACAGCCATTCACATCGTCTTCACATTTCTGAGCTAAAACTGGCTTCACATCCTCATTCACACACATATATATATATATATATATATATATATATATATATATATATATATATATATATATATATATATATATATACATATCTCAATGCTGGTCATGTTTTAACTTTTCATTCATATTTAACTCCTTACATTTACAGTATTTATGGTTCATTTTAAGCAGCGATAGTACTTGGTTTGGGCTGGATTAACTCGGTTTAACACATAAATAATATCTGCCAAGACGTATTAAAAAAACAACTCACTTATATTGACAAAAACCAAAAGTACTTTTATTTTCAAAACCTTCAAATTTATGGAAATCAGGATGCGGATATCAGTCTCTAGTGGCAAAGCTCTGGATTGTGAATGCACCCCAAACACCTCCTGTCTACGGAACAAAGGTGAAAAACACAGAAGATCTTTCAATACCAAATAAATTCAGTTATAGATATGTGCGATTTGCATAAATGTACATTGGCAACATTTCATTCTGATAAACTGGGGTTGTTTTTTCAGAGCTATGCATTTTAATGAACGCACTTGGACATTTGTATTTTCTTCATGTCAGTACATTCACAACGCCGCTGAATCTTAATACATACGTCCACGCACACACACAAATGATGATATTTGTGCATGCACGCGCTCTGCAGTTGTTCTTGGCAGTCAGCGCTAATGTTTATCTATTTATTGAGCACTCACCACTGGGAGAATTAAGACCCTGAGGAACTGTCTGTCCATTAGGTGTTGACTTATCCACCAACATTCTTGAATTCTCCTTACCGGGGGAGCATTGTCCGTTACCTGGGAGACAAACAGAAACACAGAAATACTCACTCTGTGAAGCCACTGCTGGATGAAACAATAAGACTTTTGCTGGTTCTGAGCATAGAAATGATTATGGCTTTGGAGAACATTTATTTATTTTTTTAAGACTTTATTTTTCAATTTTTAAATAAGCATCTACATCAGAATAGGACATATGAACTAGTCCAAAGCAGAACAACACACACAAACATCAAACACCACCCACCCAAAGGCTCAGAAAGAAGGAAAAATACATAAATAAAATTAAAATAAATAAATAAATAAATAAATAAAAATATTAAATATAAAAAATAATAATAAAATAAAATATAAAATAAAACAAAATAAAATATAAAATATAAGATATGAAATATAAAATTAAAATAAAAAATAAAATAAAATAAAATATAAAAATAAAATAGAATATAATATGAAATATAAAATATTTAAAAAATTAAATAAAATATAAAATAAAACAAAATAAAATAAAGTAAAACATTAAAAAATTAAATAAAATATAAAAAATAAAATATAATATAAAATAAAAATGTAATAAAATACAATATAAAATATTAAAAAATAAAATATAAAACAAAATAAATAAAGAAAAAAATAAATAAAATAAATATAAAAATGAAATAAAATAAAATATAAAAAATGAAATAAAATAAAATAAAATAAATAAAATAAAATAAAATAAAAAGGGGGCACACCATTAGACTGACATCTTTTTTTTTAAAAGACTATTTTTCAATTTTCAAATAAGCGTCTACATCAGCATAGGACATATGAACTAGTCCAAGGCAGAACAACACACAAACATCAAACCCCACCCACCCAAAGGCTCAGAGAGAAGGAAAAATAAAATAAAATACAATTTTTTATTATTTTTTGTAAAGAAAAGGGGGCACACAGACTGACTTTTATTATGAAAAAAGAAAGAAATTTAAATACAGATTAGTCTGATGCATAATGCTTGCATTAATAGTCTGCTTTTTGTAAACACTTATATGATGTATGATACTAAGGGTTACTGCAAAGATGAGGACAGAAATGAAAAAAGGGAAGGAATGCAGAAGTCTAATAGAAGGGGAGGACTTGAATGAAATTTACAAAAGGGTTCCAAGTTAAAGTGAAATCCCTATGCTTGGAGAACATTTGAACTTCTATTCGATTTTTTTTGTTCATAAAACCATGACAATACAATACTGAGATGAGCTGCTAAATATTTCTGGTTTGTTCACTTTTATATGTTGGGAATAAAGAAGGTCAGTGTGAAAAGCATTGGATCAAATGTATTTTTATGTATGTATGTATGTATGTATGTATGTATGTATGTATGTATTTATTTATTTATTTATTAGGGACAGTGCATATTAACAAACAATTACAACAATTGCAGCTGTAAATATGCCAGATTGTAGCAACTGTGCTAAATTTCCATCTGGAGTCTATAGGCAGGTGACAAGTAAGACAAATCATCATAAAAACACACAAAACATGTATGTATGTATATAAGTATATATTTGACATGATATACAAAAGCTTTTTTAACCCATAAACACCCAAACATCCATCACTGACCAAAACCATCTACTGATCTAAAATGTTTAATATCTGTTCATCCACTAATTCTATTAATACATGTAAATAATTGGTGTAAAATGCAGTTTGTCGTCTTTTCATGGTCATCAGATATGACCCATTTGGATATTCAGAGGCTTCGTAGTTACCATGGAAACACCATAATCTTCAACAACATGAATTCACCAGTAAAACCCATAGAGTATGATAAATAACAGTGGATGGACACACTTGGTTTATGTTCAATTAATGGTATATTTTACTGAAAAAGTCACTTTTCGGCAGTTTTCTCTGTTTTTTGATATAATGCCCCCAACTTTAATCTGAGCTTTCACAGACATCTAAATGATCAGTGAATTAAATACAGGAAAATACCTGATTTATACTGATAAAATACAAAATATAGAGGATAATATTATAATAAATGGGATTAATCATTCAAAAAAGGTTAGATGTAAAGAAAATTTCATTCACAAAAATAGTTCTTGGTCTTTATAGGGGAATAGAAACATTCTGAAGTCACTGTTTTTCTGGACAAATGGACTCGTTTTCACATGACAAACACTATTTAATTTTGTATAAAGTGGAGTATTCTTTCTTAACCCATGAAGACCCAAACAGCCATCAATGACTAAAACCATTTTCTGACCTGAATTAAATATTGGAAAATACCTGATTTATACTAAAATACAAAATACAGAGGATATTATAATAAATGGTGATAATTCACTTAAGAAAGGTTAGATACAGTGTAAAAAAGAAAAAACTCATAAAAAAAACAGTATTATTCTGGCAGCTGGGGTGCTGAAAAAATACTGTTAAATAACGGTAAACAACCATCTCATAAAAATACGACAATTTTCCATAATTAAAATACAGTTTTTTGCCCTAACTTTACATGAGATTTTGCATATTTTTTTGACTTTTTAATGTTTAATAAAGAATATTTACATGTATTAAAAAAATCAAATTACCTATAAATATATATATATAAATATATAAATAATTTTCAATGAGACTAAGTTGTACAATCCACTGATAAAAACTGTATTTGGACAGTTTATCAGTGCTTATACATGTTATACATTCACAAAAATACATTTATTTAACATTTTTGTTGTGAAACCTCACGTAATTACACAAGATATTGGTCAATTAACAAACAAGTCTTGTTAAACTTACAGAACAAATACTTACGTAAAATACTTTTACGGTTAATTGTCTGTAATTTTATCTTGTTTTATTTATTCTTTTTTTTTTTTTTTTTTTTTTTTTTACAGTATTAAACTTTAAATTAACAGTTTAATCTCATAAATAGAAAAGAATATTTGTGAAATTATGATACATTTGCAAATATATTTTAACTATATTTTTCTGTGAAAAAAGAAAAAAATTATTTTTAAAAAAATGGGAATTTTTTGGTTATTCACAGTTACAGTTTTTTCCTGTTATTTTACATTTGACGTGTAAAATCACAGCCTATTTTTGTCATTTCATTGATATTTTTCTGTATTTTTAAAAATACAGGAAAAATCTGTAAAATAAACAGTGAAAATTCTGTTAAATTACAGATTTTTTTTACAGTGTGGCTTTAATTCATAAATTTGCAGATACAGTATTTTCAGTTTTTATTTGAGGGACTGATGAGAGTTTTGTAAATTTGTAAGAAAGAAAAGAAAAAAGTAAGATGGCACAGTTTTTAACTAACAAGCAAAAATAAATTAAAGAGGAAAACGAGTAAAATCTGTTAAAGTTCGCAGCTGTTGACAGAATGTCTGAGGAGGGGATTATTGATATTTTCCTGTATCTTAAAAATACAGGAAAAATCTGTAAAATAAACAGTGAAAATTCTGTTAAATTACAGATTTTTTTTACAGTGTGGCTTTAATTCATAAATTCGCAGATACAGTATTTTCCGTTTTTATTTGAGGGACTGATGAGAGTTTTGTCAATTTGTAAGAAAGAAAAGAAAAAAAGTAAGATGGCACAGTTTTTCACTAACAAGCAAATATAAATTAAAGAGGAAAACGAGTAAAATCTGTTAAAGTTCGCAGCTGTTGACAGAATGTCTGAGGAGGGGATTATTGATATTTTCCTGTATCTTAAAAATACAGGAAAAATCTGTAAAATAAACAGTGAAAATTCTGTTAAATTACAGATTTTTTTCTTTTTTTTTTTTTACAGTGTACAGAGAAAATGTCATTTGAGAACTGACATAAAAGTAGCACTAGGTCTTTATGGGTTAAAAGTTTCATTCTTTTAGATAAAAAGAAGCGACTAGACTTGTAAAGCTCAGGTTTTCCTTTAAACCTAAACCTGAATCTGTGACTATGGAGGTCACACTACAAAATGCATAAGGAAACCAACGATGCTGTCTTCATGCACCTATAGGATTCTAATGTCCACTAAATGTGGATCAGATTGCATACTCTCAGCAGTCTGTACAGAAGCCAGGCTATGGATAGCCCTGTGTCCACTCACAGGGAGAGCAAACCAATCCCTTATCCCCTTACACCCAGGCCCCATAAGGGTCACTGGAACAATACAGTGGCAACAGGCAAACACCCCTGCTGACCCAGGTGTCAGATCCCTTAGGAACCACAGTGAGACATCATTTACAACAGCACAGCCACAACTGAGAAAAGATAGAAAGTATATGTTAACCCTCCGGTATCCCGTCCAGCAAGGCCCTTAGTAAGCACCAAGTGTGCCTTTTTCGCACACTTGTGGAATAATGTCCAAAAAAAATTTTCAAACAGTTTGTTTTTAATCCTTTTACACTTTTTTCTATTTCATCAACTTGAGTCGTAAATAAAAATACCAAATACTCAATAATTGTCATATTTTTTCAACCCTTTAAATGCTGTGTTTGTAATGTAAACAAACCGTTTTTTGGATGCAAAAAACACACAAAAATAATTTTTTTTCAATATACTACATAAAAAGTGGATCACATATTATTTGATTTTTGCAGCCTGGGATATGTCAATGATTAACTCCAACATCGGTTAATTTGCATTATTATTTTTGGCGCTAGGTCAAATGTTCAAAAATACTAGCATCTGTCACCAAGTGTAAAAAAAAAAGGGCCACTTATAAATCAAACTATTAAATATTATATGTTGATTTATTTTTCTGCTCTAATTTGATTTTATTTTTGTAAATCAAGGTCAGCCCTAATCGTACATATCAAATGGAAGAAATAGTGCGTTTTAGGCACACTTATTATTAATAATAATAATAATAATAATAATAATAATAATAATAATAATAATAATAATAATAATAATAATAAACTTTATTTGTATAGCACCTTTCATACAGAAATTGTAGCCCAAAGTGCTTCACATTGATTGAAAAAATACAATATTAAAATACATTAAGATTTGATTAGAAATACAATAAAATAAAATAAATATAAAAACAGTGCACATTAAAATATTTGATTATGCATAGACTTGGGAGACAGATGCTAGTCTTGTAATTTTCTTTTGTTTACAATGTGCACATTTTAGTTGGTGGCCAGAATTTTAAAGATCATGCAAAAATGAACAACTTTTGAATTCTAACCTTATTTAAATTGTGAAAAATAAGGTGAAGTTTTTAAAACGAAGTGCAAAGTGTGCCTAAAAGGCTCACCCGGATACCGGAGGGTTAAAGGAGGGATATTTAGCTTTTTAAATGGAATGATGCAATTTTTCCATTTAAAAATACTGATATAATATTTTATTTTTTATTGGACTGTCTTGTCTCTGTAGCACTTTGAGATTCTGCTGAATGAAAAGTGCGTTATAAATGCAATTTATTATTATTTTGTACTGTACTGCTGTACTGCTCTGTCCTGTTTAACCAACAATTGAACATTTTAGGTAATCGGCTCAAAGTTTGGACATATTTTCAGTTTTTACTACAACCGCTGCTGCTGATAAACAATTATGTTGTACTCGGAGAAATGTTCATCGGAAGTCTTGACCTTATGTGTGAAAATGTTGTGATGTAACTAGTTATAAAATGTAACATATTAAGAAGGAATTGAAACAGGTTGTGGAAATCCATTGTTTTTAAAAAATAAATAAAAATAAATAAATAAATAAAAGATTTAAAAATAAATAAATAAATAAATAAATAAATAAATAATAGGCTTAAAAATAAATAAATAATAGATTTTAATTAAATAAATAAATAAATAGATAGATAAATAATCGATTTAAAAATAAATAAATAACAGCTTTAAAGATAAATAAATAAATAAATAAATAAATAAATAATAGCTTTTAAAATAAATAAATAACAGATTTAAAAATAAATAAATAAATAAATAATAGGCTTAAAAATAAATAAATAATAGATTTTAATTAATTAAATAAATAAATAAATAGATAGATAAATAATCGATTTAAAAATAAATAAATAACAGCTTTAAAGATAAATAAATAAATAAATAAATAATAGATTTTTAAAAATAAATAAATAACAGATTTAAAAATAAATAAATAAATAAATAAATAAATAATAGATTTTTAAAATAAATAAATAATCGATTTAAAAATAAAGAAATAACAGATTTAAAAATAAATAAATAAATAACATATTTTAAAAAAGTAAATAAATAAATAATAGATTTAAAAATAAATAAATAACAGATTTTAAAAAAATGATAGATAGATAGATAGATAGATAGATAGATAGATAGATAGATAGATAGATAGATAGATAGATAGATAGATAGATAGATAGAAAATAAATAAATACAATGACATAACAAATTAAGTAGGAATTAAAACAGGTTGTAGAAATCCACTCGATTTTTACCAAAATGAATATAAAGATAGCTTTGCAACACCCGGAGGGTTCAAATTCAAACTTATTGAACTATTAGAGTCCAAAAATACACAAATAAATGAACCAAATACTAATAAAAGTGGGTTTAGCAAAATATGACCCCTTTACGAAGACACCAAGCTGAGTCTAATCCACTGAAGTTTGTAGCAAAAGGAAATGCAGCTAAAACACTAAGAACTGAACCTGAAGTCGCGACAACAACAGCCTGTTTACAGCCCGTCACAGATTAGTATACCGTCAGTGATCACTTATGCATAAAAGAGAATGTGTGTCAGATCTTGTTTTGCTGTGACAGTTCCTCTTAGTTTGACAACCTCTTTTGTGGCATTGTTCCATTGTAGTGACAGACCCGCTGAGTGGGGCATATTGGGAGACGCTGTCCATGACACAATCCCTGGGACGGGGCTCAGGTTGCACAGGTTGGGGTTGGAGGAAATCTCAGGTGACCAAGGCTGGCTATCCCTTGGCAATGCTGTCCTGGAGACAGGAGTGGCCCAGATTTGTCATGAAGGATTTTCCATTACTGTAGCAGACACAGCTCTGCGACTAGTAGGCTCCTACATGGCCTCAGCTACTAACCCTCTGTTTATATGTGTTATATAATCACTATTATTATTATTATTATTGTTATTATTATTATTATTATTATTATTATTATTATCATTATTATTATTATTATTATTATTATTATTATTATTATTATTATTATTATTATTGTTATTATTATTATTATTATTATTATTATTATTATTATTATTATTATTATTATTTATTTTTTTATTACAGGGTGGGGAAGCAAAATTTACAATGAACATTTAGTTGTTTTTTCTCAGCAGGCACTACGTCAGTTGTTTTGAAACCAAACATATATTGATGTCATAATCATACCTAACACTATTATCCATACCTTTTCAGAAACTTTTGCCCATATGAGTAACAGGAAAGCAAACGTCAAAGAGTGTGTGATTTGCTGAATGCACTTGTCACACCAAAGGAGATTTCAAAAATAGTTGGAGTGTCCATAAAGACTGTTTGTAATGGAAAGAAGAGAATGACTATGAGCAAAACTATTACCAGAAAGTATGGAAGATACTATTAAAGAAGAATGGGAGAAGTTGTCACCCGAATATTTGAGGAACACTTGCGCAAGTTTCAGGAAGTGTGTGAAGGCAGTTATTGAGAAAGAAGGAGGACACATAGAATAAAAACATTTTCTATGATGTCAATTTTCTTGTGGCAAATAAATTCTCATGACTTTCAATAAACTAATTGGTCATACACTGTCTTTCAATCCCTGCCTCAAAATATTGTAAATTTTGCTTCCCCACCCTGTATTATTATTATTATTATTATTATTATTATTATTATTATTATTATTATTATTATTATTATTATTATTATTATTATTACCTCCACCAAGAAGGTTATGTTGTTGCCGGTGTTGGTTTGTCTGTCTGTCTGTCTGTCTGTCTGTCTGTCTGTCTGTCTGTCTGTCTGTCTGTTTGTTTGTTTGTTTGTTTGTTTGTTTGTCTGTCTGACCGTGTGCAAGATAACTCAAAAAGTTATGGACAGATTTGGATGAAAATTTCAGGAAATGTTGATACTGGCACAAGGAAGAAATGATTCAATTTTGGTGGTGATCGGGGTGGGGTTGGGGGGGCACTGATTGGCCTTGGCAGAGGTCTGCACTCTCTTTTCTAGAAAAGCACTCGGAGAGCCCCCGGTGGCACACCCCACCACCACCAAAATTTTGGTGATCACCACCAAAATTTAATCATTTCTTCCTTGTGCCAGTATCAACATTTCCTAAAATTTTCATCCAAATCTGTCCATAACATTTTGAGTTATCTTGCACATGGACAGACAGGCAAACAAACAAACAAACAAACATTGGGGGGGGGCACTGATCTGCCTTGGCAGAGGTCTGCGTTCTCCGAGTGCTTCTAGTTATTATTATTATTATTATTATTATTATTATTATTATTATTATAATTATCAGGGTGCAATTTGTCAAAAAAACGGGGGGGGGGGGGGGGGGGGGGGTTGACTTTTTTGGGTTTTTTTTGTCAGTTGGAACTGGGGGGGGGGGCCGTTATATACGTGGGGGTGCGGTCCATAAATAATATAACTAGCGCTGGCGTCAAACCAAAGTGAAACTTTACATACTTTCAACGTCCAACTCCCAGGTGCTATTTCTCTTGTGGGCCCCATGAAAGGTAACCATTGTGGACCCTTCATAAAATACAGTATCTTGTCAATTTGTAGAGGGGTGGTGGTGGTGGTGGTGGGGGGGGGGGGGTGCAGCCTATACATACCATCACCGAAACTTAACATAACTTTCAACGTCCAACTCCTGGTTCTATTCCTCTCTTATACAATGGATCTTACATGAAATTTTCACAACTTCTAACCTGTATCCACTGGACTCCCTCCACTGCTCTTTTGGGCACCCCACAAATGCTGGGCCCCATGAATTCGTCACATTTACCCCCCCCCCTTTACGGTGCCCCAGTGTATGGGGATGTTCGCGAATTTTGAGACTGCTGACAGTTCAGTTCAGGTGAACGATAGTGCCAGTAATGTAGGATATACAGTAGGTGGAAGGAAAGTGTCACAACCTGCCTGGTATTTACACTGGTTGGTTGTCCCCCCCCCCCCGCCCCCCCTGACACCATCCCATGCCCAGTCTGTCCGAATATGTAAACTTATGAGCACAACTGTACATCTGTGACATGCTGGTCCCATATCAACTATCTCAGACCTTGAGAACCTCAGGGACTGGTCTTCTGCTGGTGCCCAGAGTCAGGACTAAACACAATGAAGCTGCGTTTCAGTTCCATGTAGCTCAACTCTGGAACAGTTTTTGATGTAAGACAGGCCTCTACTCTGACAATGTTTAAAGGTGGGGTAGGAGATATTGGAAAAACACTCGAGCATGCTACATTTTGAAAAAACGCAATTCAAAAGTCCAAACCCCTTTCTTCAGACAACCCCCCCCCCCCCCCCCAAAGAAGCCATGCCTCCAGAGTACTGGTACGTTCAATGCTTGTTCCTGAGGGTTCATGAATGCTGCACAGTGTCAATCAATTCACCCAGCTCTGGGGGGGAGGGGGGGGGGGGGGGGGGCAAATGCCAGTTGAGTTTGACAGACATATCGCCATTCAGTCATTTCAATGGGTCGGTTAAAATGATTGGATGGTGTTTTTTTTCAGTCCTGTCCCTTCCACATTCCACATGTGACATTTTTTTATTTTTTTTTATTTTGGTGTTTTTTTTTTTTTTTTTTTGAGCATTTAATTAACCCTTTCATGTATACTGGTCACTACAGTGGACAGCTATTCTACAGCTTTTCTCTTCTATATTCACGGATTTTGTTGTTTTCGTTTTTGTTTGTTGTTTTTTTTTTTCACACATACCTTTATTAAAGTTTTAAGACACTACATATCTTTTCTGACATGAATCGGTAACATTTTGTAGATCTCTTCTGAGCATAAATCCCTAGAATCACAAAACCCTCCCCATAGTTTTCACATAACTTATCAGTAAATACATGTTTCTGTGCGTCAAAAATTAAACGCGTGGTGTCCAGCTGAGTGGACATTTTTGCAACGTCATGAAAAATAGGTCCATAAGAATTTTTTTTTTTTTTTTTTCATTATTTTTTTATGTATTTTTTAAAATTTTTTCAATTATTTTTATTTTTATTTTATTTTTTTAAATTTATTTTTCAGAAGAAAATTTTCAATCGCATTGTTTTTTTCATGCCCGAAGAAGAATAAAAACACTCAGGAAAAAATTTTGATTTAGGTTCTCATAATTCGTGCATGAAAGGGTTAATGATCGATTGTTTTTTGATTGATTGATTGATGAATTTATTTCGAATATGAATATCAAAAGAGAAGAAAATCACACAAATCACTTAAACAAATCACTTAAACATAAGACATATAACACATATTCGAAAAGGAGTGAGAAGAAGTAGAACTTATAAACTCCCACCTCTTCTCCTTATATAATTAATAACAATAATAATCTTCCTAGTCTAATCATATCTATATTGTATACTATAATATGACTGATACTTATTATTAAATAATTGGTTGCAGTCGGGGTGTGAAGGAGATTTAAAGCAATAAAGTAAAAAAAATGCTGCAGGAAAACATCTCCTGCCCTAACTTTAAGTCCTGGCTGAAAACACCTCTGTTCAATTGTTCTATCAACACTATTCTCTTTTACTGTTGTATTGATTACACTGGGTTACAAAAAAATGTTTTTTGCAAGTTGTCCAGGTTTTTTCAACTGAATTAGGACCATTTTGCACCGCTAAATCCAAAAATGACATCTGTTTTTCTCAATCAGGTCAGGTTTTTTTTTGCTAATTTGATTTTGAAATATTTGATCTTCTCACAAAATATAATAATTAATACCAAAATAAGATCGGTAAGCACACTTTATGAAACTTGTGACTTGATTCCTGTTAGGTACAATGGTGTATTCACCGCAGATGTAGCAGAATACATCAGGCTTATTTTTGCGAGACCTTCTAGTCGAAGCTATTTCATTCACCTGTAATATTAACCCTTTCATGCACGAATTATGAGAACCTCAGTCAAGATTTTTTTCTTAAGTGTTTTTATTCCTCTATAGGCATGAAAAAAAACAAAAAAAACAATGTGATTGAATTTTTTTAATGAACCTATTTTTCATGGAATTACAAAAATGTCCACTCAGCTGGACATCATACATTTAATTTTAGAAGCAAAGAAATATGTATTTACTAATATACTATGAGGTAAAAACATTTTTAATGCTGCTAATTTGATGTTTTCTCACATTTTAACAATACCTGTATATAGATAATATGGAAAAAAAAAACCAAAAAAAAACCTGTTAATTACAGTTTAATAACAATTAGCTTTTTCTTTTTTTTCTTTTTTTTTTTTTTTTTTTACAAACATGTTAGTGCAGATCAGATTTATCTAGAACAGCAAATTTACAGTAATGGTATGAATTACAGTGTATGGGATGATACATAAGTGTCCACTGTGTCGGCTAATATGGAACTAAAACAACAACATCCATAAATATATAAGAGAACCCCTTTAAACAGCTGTCCACTGTAGTGACCGCTATGCATGAAAGGGTTAAAAAAAAAAACAACATTAACCCATAAAGACCCAGTGTAACTTTTGTGTCAGCTCCCAAATGGATTTTTCTCTCTATTTAACCTTTCCTAATTGATTTATCACCATTTATTATAATATTATCTTCTGAATTTAGCATTTTTTTCCAGTAAAAATCATCCATTTTCCAATATTTAATTCACTGATCATGTATATGTTCACAAAAGCTCAGAGTAAATTTAAAGATTATTAAATAAAAACAAAAAAAATGAAGAAAAAGTGATTTTTTTTTTTAGTAAAATCTCTCATTAATTGAACATAAACCCAGTGTGTCCATCCACTGTCAGTGATCCAACTCCATGGGTTTTACTGGTGAATCAATGTTGTAGAAGATGACGATGTTTCCACGGTAACTATAGAGCCTCTGAATGTCCAAATGGGTCATATCTGATGACCGTGAAAAGATGAAGAACTGTATTTTACACCAAATATTTTCATGTATTGATAGGATTAATGGATCAACAGTTTAGATCAGTAGATGCTTTTGGTTGACGGTGGATGTTTGGGTCTTTATGGGTTAATCATAAATTGGCAAAAGTAAAATCTTCAGAACTCGTTTATTGCAAGAACTAGAAGCACTCGGAGAGCGCAGACCTCCGCCAAGGCTGATCAGTGGCCCCCCCCGTGGGTCCCCCCACGCCAAGGAGGTTATGTTTTTGCCAGGGTTTGTTTGTCTGTCTGTTTGTCTGTCCGTTAGTGTGCAACATAACTCAAAAAGTTATGGACAGATTTTGATGAAATTTTGTGGTCTGCCCCCCCCCCCACCCCACCCCCGTGGGCCCCCCCACCCCGATCACCACCAAAATTTAATCATTTCTTCCTTATCCCATTTCCAACAAACCCTGAAAATTTCATCCAAATCTGTCCATAACTTTTTGAGTTATGTTGCACACTAACGGACAAACAAACAAACAAACAAACAAACAAACAAACAAACAAACCCTGGCAAAAACATAACCTTCTTGGCGGAGGTAAATATGAAAGAATTTTTGTATCATATGATGTGAAAATGCCCATAAATGTAAGCAAAAATGTTAAAAAGCCAATATGTAGCATAGTTCAGAAAGTTGACCTGATTGAGCAAAATTAATGTGATTTTTGGATTCAGCACACCAAAATTATCCTAAACTAGAAGCACTCGGAGAGCGCAGACCTCCGCCAAGGCTGATCAGTGGCCCCCCCCTGTGGGCCCCCCCCACGCCAAGGAGGTTATGTTTTTGCCAGGGTTTGTTTGTTTGTTTGTCCGTTAGTGTGCAACATAACTCAAAAAGTTATGGACAGATTTTGATGAAATTTTTAGGGTTTGTTGGAAATGGGCCCCCCCGTGGGGCCCCCATCCCCGATCACCACCAAAATTTAATCATTTCTTCCTTATCCCATTTCCAACAAACCCTGAAAATTTCATCCAAATCTGTCCATAACTTTTTGAGTTATGTTGCACACTAATGGACAGACAAACAAACAAACAAACAAACAAACCCTGGCAAAAACATAACCTCCTTGGCGGAGGTAATAATAAATTTGTTGTTGACCAGTGTTATGCTTTAATTGTGTTTTTAACTTGTCTCTTTTCCATTCTGGTAAAGCGCTGTGTATGAATTGTGTTAAACAAATAAACTTGCCTCGCCTTATTATTCTTATTCTCATTCATAACCCTACTAGTGCATTGTTAGAGCTGAATATCCGTCTGCCTCATAACCAGTCTGTTTATATTGTTTCCACATCTGCCTTTACACCTTCAGTGGTTGGAAAAATGACCAATGACAGTATGATCTAGAACGGGTTTACAAACGCAGCCAAACCACACATACGCTTGCACAGATTGAATAGCAACTTTTTGTGTTGGCGTCCCGACTTTGCTGAGTCAATCCTGTACAAACACTAAGATCGAGATATTAAACATTCAACAGCCGAAGGAAAGGCATATTTGAGTAATGCACCAAATTGGGATCATTTCATATGTATGTGCTGACGAATGGAAAGGAACAAATGTGTACATATCATAAAAAGGGGGGGGTGAAAACTTGCGTGTGTGTTATAATTGCTGACAATTTATAAAAGGCATCGTTTTTAAAGGCTTGATCATCCACATCTAGAGCACAGGTGTCAAACATGCGGCCCGGGGGCCAAATCCGGCCCGCCAAAGGGTCCAGTCCGGCCCTTGGGATAAATTTGTAAAATGCAAAAATTACACTAAGATATTAATAAATAATCCTTTTAGTTCAGGTTCCACATTTAGACCAATTCAATCTCAAGTGGGTCAGACCAGTAAAATACTATCATAATAACATATAAATAATGACAACTAAAATTTGCTTAGAGGTCTTATTTCTGTCTTTGTGCATAAGAAATCAATATAAGTGAATCCCCAAAGGAACTTTGTGTTGGTAAATGCAAGTTATGGAAATTGACAGGATTTCAGTTCTGTTGCAACATGTTGATGGTCATATGAACTATGTTTTCAGCTCAAAAATGTCCAATTTCATCACAATTAATGCTATATTTTCATGCCACAAATGGCCAAGTTATATTTGAACTGAATTTAGCTGAAAAACAAATATTCTATTCTTTTAGATTCCCCAATTTTTCTTACAAGTTTCTATACTATATATCACGTTTTATTTTTACAGGTTGCAATATGGAGTATGGTGCTGATCCATCCTGCTTATGTTACGCCAATACATACATTAAGAATGTCACACGTCACTTTTTAAATCAACAGTTTTCTAATAATAAGCATTTTTATAAAGAAACAACAATTCTATATTGTTATTTACTCTTTAGTATGATGATAAACTATACAATAAATAATTCTGATCCTAGTTTTTGCACGGGGATCATTTGTGGAAACGGTGACATGGCTGCCGAGCATCAGTATGATGGGATCCGTAACAACCATGTCACATCCGTCCACTGCCACATTTTGTGTTTTTGTGTCAGCTGTTATTGTTTTAGATCCACAATACTAACATTTATGAATAAGAGGAGAATTAGCAATAGTAAGTATATAAGTTTATTCCTAATAAAGTACTGGTACTGACCAGATCATCATGTGTAATGTCACGTCCGTCCACCAGCAAAAGTTTTCACATACACGTGCTATTCAAAATCCAATATTTCTGAAAATATAGCTTCCACTGTCAAATAATATCAGTAGTCTGTGCACAAATGTATTAGCATTATTTCAACACAGTTCTATGCATTTCTTCCAACTTTTTTTTTTTTTTTTTTGACAAAAATGGCCACTCATTTGACCCCCCTAGTAAATTTTAGCTGCTATTTAAATGTAAATATTTTCATGTATTTACACTAAAACGTATTTACACTAAAAAAAAATGCGAATAACCGGAAATGTCTTAAGAGAAGTAAGTACAATTTTAACAATATTCTGCCTGTTACTAAATGTTTTGTGTGTTTGTAGATCCACTGTGATCTGTACGTTATAATGTACATATGTAAGTGATCAACTGAGGCAGAATATTGTTAAAATTACACTTATTTTTTTCAGTTTGTTCATGTTATTCACATCTTTTGAAAGGATAGTTTGTAGATGTAAACCTGTTTATAATGTAAATGAACTTTTTTTGCTCTAAAACAGGGTCTCAAACTCATTTTCCTTCAACATTTTCATGACAGAATTTCACTTTTTTCAGAAAAAATTGGAGACTTTGGACATTATTTATAAGTTCTTACCTAATATTTATATTATTTTACTGGTCCGGCCCACTTTATATCATATTCAGCTGTATGTGGCCCCTGAACTAAAATGAGTTTGACACCCCTGATCTAGTCTGTCTAAGTGATAAGTCATGCAAATGAAAAACACTTGGGTGTATCTTGGTAATTATCCTGCAGTGTTTATCAGATCACTATGAGGTATTGAAGTAATACACACAGGACTGCACTGTACGCAAAAGAAGCAGGTATTAACCCATAAAAACCCAAACAACCACCGACGACTAAAACCATCTACTGATCTGAAATGTTTAATACCTGTTAATCCATTAATCCTAACAATAAATGTAAATAATTCCAGTAAAATACAGTTATTCATCTTTTCATGGTCATCAGATATGACCCATTTAGACGTTCAGAGGCTCTGTAGTTGCCGTGGAAACACTGTCATCTGCTATAACATTGATTCATTGGGAAACCCCATGGAGTTTGATCAATAAAAGTGAATGGAGACACTTGGTTTATGTTCAGTTAATGATATATTTCACTGAAAAAGTTGCTTTTTCTGCAGTTTTCTGTATTTTTGTTATAATAACCCTCAACTTTAATCTGAGCTTTTATGAACATCTACACCATCAGTGAATTAAATACAGGAAAATACCTGATTTATACTGATAAAGTGCAAAATAAAGAGGATAATATTATAATAAATGGTGATTAATCACTTAAGAAAGGTTAGATGTAAAGAAAATTCATTCACAAAAGTAGTGCTGGGTCTTTATAGGTGAATAGAAACATTCGGAAGTCAAGTAAAATACAGTTTGTCGTCTTTTTATGGTCATCAGATATGACCCATTTAGACGTTCAGAGGCTACGTAGTGACCGTGGAAACACCGTCGTCTTCTATAATATTGATTCACCATGGAGTTGGATCAATGACAGTGGATGGAGACACTTGGTTTTTGTTCAATTAATGATATATTTCACTGAAAAAGTCACTTTTCGACAGTTTTCTCTGTTTTTATATAATAACCCTCAACTTTAACCTGAGCTTCTACATCATCAGTAAATGAAATAATGAAAAACATCTGATTTTGACTGAAAAAATGCGAAATATAGAGGATAATATTATTATAAATGGTGATTAATCACTTAAAAAAAGGTTAGATGGAAAGAAAATTTCAGTCACAAAAGTAGTTCTGGGTCTTTATAGGTTAATCGAAACATATTGAAGTCACTGTTTTTATAGATAAATGGATTCCTTTTCACGTGACAAACACTATATGAATTTGTATAAAGTGGAGTATTTTTTTTCTTTCTTAACCCATAAAAACCCAAACATCCACCGACGACTAAAACCATTTACTGATCTTAAATATTTAATACCTGTTAATCCATTAAACCTAACAATATGTGCAAATAATTCCAGTAAAATACAGTTTGTCGTCTTTTCATGGTCATCAGATATGACCCATTTGGATGTTCAGAGGCTCCGTAGTTACCATGGAAACACTGTCATCTTCTACAACATTGATTCACCACAGAGTTTGATACATGACAGTGTATGGAGATACTCGGTTTATGTTCAATTAATGATATATTTCACCGAAAAAGTCACTTTTTCTGCAGTTTTTTCTGTTTTTTATAGAATAACCCTCAACTTTAATCTGAGTTTTTGTGAAAATCGACATGATCAGTGAATTAAATAATAAAAAATACTTGATTTATACTGATAAAATGCAAAATACGGAGGATAATATTATAATAACTGGTGATTAATCATTTAAAAAAGGTTAGATGTCAAGAAAATTTCACAAAAGTAGTGCTGGGTCTTTATAGGATAACAGAAACATTCTGTTTTTTATAGAATAACCCTCAACTTTAATCAGAGCTTCTACATGATCAGAAAATGAAATAATGAAAAATATCTGATTTTGACTGAAAAAAATGCAAAATATACAGGATAATATTGTAATAAATGGGGATAAATCACTTAAAAAAGGTTCGATGTCAAGAAAATTTCATTTACAAAAGTAATTCTGGGTCTTAGAAACATTGTGAAGTCACTGTTTTTACGGACAAATGGACTCATTTTAACGACAAACACTATGCACATTTGTATAAAAAGGAGTATTTTTTTTTTTCTTTCTTAACACATGAAAACCCAAACAACCAGTGACGCCTAAAACCATTTACTGATCTTAAATATTTAATACTTGTTAATCCATTAATCCTAACAATATGTGTTAAAAATTCTGGTAAAATACAGTTTGTCGTCTTTTCATGGTCATCAGATATGACCCATTAAGATGTTCAGAGTTACCGTGGAAACACCGTTATCTTCTACAACATTGATTCACCACAGAGTCTGATACATGACAGTGTATGGAGACACTCGGTTTATGTTCAATTAATGATATATTTCACTGAAAAAGTCACTTTTTTTTGCAGTTTTCCCTGCTTTTTATAGAATAACCCTCAACTTTAATCTGAGTTTCTGTGAAAATCGACCTGATTTATACTGATAAAATGCAAAATATACAGGATAATATTGTAATAAATGGGGATAAATCACTTAAAAAAGGTTCGATGTCAAGAAAATTTCACAAAAGTAGTGCTGGGTCTTTATAGGATAACAGAAACATTCTGTTTTTTATAGAATAACCCTTAACTTTAATCGCAGCTTCTACATGATCAGTAAGTGAAATAATGAAAAATATCTGATTTCGACTGAAAAAAATGCAAAATATACAGGATAATATTGTAATAAATGGGGATAAATTACTTAAAAAAGGTTCGATGTCAAGAAAATTTCATTTACAAAAGTAATTCTGGGTCTTAGAAACATTGTGAAGTCACTGTTTTTACGGACAAATGGACTCATTTTAACGACAAACACTATGCACATTTGTATAAAAAGGAGTATTTTTTTTTTCTTTCTTAACACATGAAAACCCAAACAACTAGTGACGCCTAAAACCATTTACTGATCTTAAATATTTAATACTTGTTAATCCATTAATCCTAACAATATGTGCTAAAAATTCTGGTAAAATACAGTTTGTCGTCTTTTCATGGTCATCAGATATGACCCATTAAGATGTTCAGAGTTACCGTGGAAACACCGTTATCTTCTACAACATTGATTCACCACAGAGTCTGATACATGACAGTGTATGGAGATACTCGGTTTATGTTCAATTAATGATATATTTCACCGAAAAAGTCACTTTTTCTGCAGTTTTCTCTGTTTTTTATACAATAACCCTCAACTTTAATCTGAGTTTTTGTGAAAATCGACATGATCAGTGAATTAAATAATAAAAAATACTTGATTTATACAGATAAAATGCAAAATACAGAGGATAATATTATAATAACTGGTGATTAATCACTTCAAAAAGGTTAGATGTCAAGAAAATTTCACAAAAGTAGTGCTGGGTCTTTATAGGATAACAGAAACAGAGAGAATAATTCATTTGGTAACAGTTACAGATGTAGCACTGGGTCTTTATAGGTTAAAACATCAACGTGTCATGATTTCAAAGGTGATAAATCACAGTAAGACACAATATGGACGAGTAGGTGAAATAGCGTAACTGTGTGTGAGAACGGTAACCAACGACAGTGGAAAAGAGAAACAATGACCGAGTGTGTATTTACGAAAAACAGCCACTGAAACAAAACCCCGCACATACTCAATACCAGCGTTATCATCAATATTTGGGCTACAAGGATAAAAACCTTGTCTCGGTGCATATATTATGAGGTCAACATTTTTACTGAACACAATAACAAGGTCGTTCCATGTGTTTTTTTCTTTCTTTTTTTTATCTTTTGTCTTATTATGTTACTGGAATAAATGGATGAATGCGGAAGTTTTATGTTATCGGCTATTTTTGTTGTATGAACATTCACAAATCACACAATTAATTTGAAATATTGTGAGATAATAATTATTTGCCGCATTCGGATTCTTTCACTGAGCTCTCCTTTGATCATTTATTCTTCTTAAATACTGTTTCGTTATGAACACCTCTTTAATCTTTAGATATTTAGTCATGTACGTTTCAGTTTTACTACTCTACAATTCAGTATATGTGTAAGATTATGCTGTTTTTGTGGTAAGTATTGCGTTCTGTATAGATATTAAACGTATTTGCACATAAAAAGTAAAAATCCAGCAAATTTTCAGGTAAGGAATTGTATGCAGGAGGGTTATGTGTTTGCAAAAATTAATGTTTATGCCACTTGCAGTTTAAAGAATGATTACATTACATCCTGAAGTTGACATTTTACCTCTTTAAATACTATCACTGTGCAATAAAGTGTATTCAAAAGATTATTCTGTAATTTATAGTAGTTACAACATGGATTAAAAATATGTTTCCAGATAAGAAACAATGGTACAATGTATTTTCAGCTAAAAATTACCATAATTATTAACAGGAATTATCATGCAAGGGAATTGTGCTTGCAAAAAATTATGTTTCTGTCATTTGTGGTATAAAAAATGACTAAATTATATCCTAAAGTCAACAATTTTCCTCTTTAAATATTATTACTGTGCATTAAAGTGTAGTCAAAAGAAGTTTATAGTAGTTACAGTATTCAATATAAATAAAAAAAAAAATATATATATATATATATATATATATATATATATATATATATGTTTTTACATAAGAAATAATGGTACAATGTATTTTCAGGTAAAGATTATTATAATTATCAACAGGAATTATCATGAAAGAGAGTCGTGCTTGCAAAAAATGATGCTGTGTCACTTGCGGTTTAAAGAATGACCTAAATTATATCCTAAAGTCAGCAATTTTCTCTATAAATAGTATTACTGTGCAATAAAGTGTGTTCAAAAGATTATTCTGCAGTTTATAGTAGTTACAGTATTTAATATAAATGAATAAAAAAAGTGTTTCCACATAAGAATCAATGGTACAACACATTTTCAGGTAAGGGATTATTATAATTTTTAACAAGAATTATCATGCAAGAGAGTTGTGCTTGCAAAAAAGGATGCTATGCAACTTATGGTATAAAGAATAATTCAATTCCATCCTAAAGTCAGCAATTTTCCTCTTTCAATACTATTACTATGCAAGAAAGTGTATTCAAAAGATTATTCTGTAGTTTATAGTAGTTACAGTATTTAATAGAAATAAGAAATACGTATTTCCACATATAAGGATTAACAGGATTTATCATGCAAGAGAGTTGTGCTTGCAAAAAATTATGTTATGCCACTTGCAGTATAAAGAATGATTAAATTCCATCCTAAAGTCAACAATTTTCTGCTTTAAATACTATTATTGTGCATTAAAGTGTATTCAAAAGATTATTCTGCAGTTTAGATTCAGTATTTAATATAAATTTAAAAAAATATATATATGTGTTTCTACATAAGAAACGATGGTACAACACATTTTCGGGTAAGGGATTATTATAATTTTTAACAAGAATTATCATGCAAGAGAGTTGTGCTTGCAAAAAATTATGCTATGCAACTTGCAGTATAAAAGAATGACTAAATTCCATCCTAAAGTCAGCAATTTTTTTGCTTTAAATACTATCACTGTGCAATAAAGTGCATTCAAAAGATAATTCTGTAGTTTATAGTAGTTACAGTATTTAATATAAATTAAAAAATCTATATGTTTCTACATAAGAATCAATGGTACAACACATTTTCAGGTAAAGGAATTATTCAAATTTTTTACAAGAATTATCATGCAAGAGAGTTGTGCTTGCAAAAAATGATGTTATGCAACTTATGGTATAAAGAATAATTCAATTCCATCCTAAAGTCAGCAATTTTCCTCTTTAAATACGATAACTGTGCAATAAAGTGGAGTCAAAAGATTATTCTGTAGTTTATAGTAGTTACAGTATTTAATATAAATAAGAAATACATATTTCCACATATAAGGATTAACAGGAATTATCATGCAAGAGAGTTGTGCTTGCAAAAAATTATGTTATGCCACTTGCAGTAAAAAGAATGATTAAATTACATCCTAAAGTCAACAATTTTCTGCTTTAAATACTATTACTGTGCATTAAAGTGTAGTCAAAAGATTATTCTGTAGTTTAGATTCAGTATTTAATATACATTTTTTAAAAATATATACGTGTTTCTACATGAGAAACGATGGTACAACACATTTTCAGGTAAGGGATTATTATAAGCTTTAACAAGAATTATCATGCAAGAGAGTTGTGCTTGCAAAAAATTATGTTATGCCACTTGCAGTAAAAAGAATGACTAAATTCCATCCTAAAGTCAGCAATTTTCTGCTTTAAATACTATTACTGTGCAATAAAGTGGAGTCAAAAGATTATTCTGTAGTTTATAGTAGTTACAATATTTAATATAAATAAAAAATATATGTTTCCACATATAATGATTAACAGGATTTATCATGCAAGAGAGTTGTGCTTGCAAAAAATGATGCTGTGTCACTTGCAGTATAAAGAATGATTAAATTCCATCCTAAAGTCAGTAATTTTCTGCTTTAAATACAATAATTGTGCAAATAAGTGTATTCATAGGATTATTCTGTAGTTTATAGTGGTTACACTATTTAATATTAATAAAAAAAAATGTTTCCACATAAGAAACAATGGTACAACACATTCTGAAGTTAGGGATAATCATAATTTTTAACAAGAATCATCATGCACGAGAGTTGTGCTTGCAAAAAAATAATGCTGTGCAACTTGCAGTATAAAGAATGACTAAATTCCACCTTAAACTCAGCAATTTTCTGCTTTAAATACAATAACTGTGCAAGGAGGTAAGATTATTCTGTAGTTTACAGTATTTAGTATAAATAAAAAAAGAGATATTTCCACATATAATGAATAACAGGAATTATCATGCAACTCTTGTGCTTGCAAAAAATGATTCTGTGTCACTTCTAGTATAAAGAATGACTAAATTCCATCCTAAAGGCAGCAATTTCTCCTCTTTAAATACGATAACTGCATTAAAGTGTACTCAAAAGATAATTCTGTAGTTTATAGTAGTTACAATATTTAATATAAATAAAAAAATATATCTTTCCAGATAAAAAACCATGGTTCAAATATAGTTATTAACAGAAATTATCATGCAAGGGAGTTGTTTACTTGCCAAAAATGATGCTGAGTCACTTGTGGTATGAAGAATGACTAAATTACATCCTAAAATCAGCAATTTTTCCTCTTTAAATACAATAACTGTGCAATAAAGTGTATTCAAAACATTATTCTGTAGTTTACAGTAGTTACGCATTTAATATAAATTAAAAAAAAAAAAAAAGTATGTGTTTCTATGCAAGAATCAATGGTACAACACATTTTCGGGTAAGGGATTATAACAATTTTCAACAAGAATTATCATGCAGGAGAGTTGTGCTTGCAAAAAAGGATGCTATGCAACTTACAGTATAAAGAATGACTAAATTACATCCTAAAGTCAGCAATTTTTCACTTTAAATACTATTACTGTGCAATAAGGTAGATTAAAAAGATTATTCTGTAGTTTAAAGTATTTAGTATAAATAAAAAATATATATATTTCGGGAATTATCATGCAAGAGAGTTGTGCTTGCAAAAAAATGATGCTGTGTCACTTGAAGTATAAAGAATGATTAAATTCCATCCTAAAGTCAGCAATTTCTCCTCTTTAAATACAATAACTGTGCAATAATGTGTACTCAAAAGATTATTCTGTAGTTTATAGTAGTTACAGTATTTAATATAAATACAAACTATTTGTTTCCTGATAAAAAGCAATGGTTCAAATATAATTATTAACAGGAATTATCATGCAAGGGAGTTGTTTACTTGCAAAAAATGATTCTGTGTCACTTGCAGTATAAAGAATGATTAAATTACATCCTTAAGTCAGCAATTTTCCGCTTTAAATACTATTACTGTGCAATAAAGTGTATTGAAAAGATTATTCTGTAGTTTATAGTAGTTACAGTATTTAATATAAACAAAAAAATATATCTTTCCAGATAAAAAACAATGGTTCAAATATAATTATTAACAGGAATTATCATGCAAGGGAGTTGTTTACTTGCAAAAAATGATTCTGTGTCACTTGTGGTATGAAGAATGATTAAATTACATCCTAAAGTCAGTTATTTTCCGCTTTAAATACTATTACTGTGCAATAAAGTGTATTGAAAAGATTATTTTGTAGTTTATAGTAGTTACAGTATTTAATATAAACAAAAAAATATATCTTTCCAGATAAAAAACAATGGTTCAAATATAATTATTAACAGGAATAATCATGCAAGGGAGTTGTTTACTTGCAAAAAATGATTCTGTGTCACTTGCAGTATAAAGAATGATTAAATTACATCCTTAAGTCAGCAATTTTCCGCTTTAAATACTATTACTGTGCAATAAAGTGTATTGAAAAGATTATTCTGTAGTTTATAGTAGTTACAGTATTTAATATAAATAAAAACGATGTTTCCAGATAAAAAACAATGCTTCAACTATAATTACTAACAGGAATTATCATGCAAGGGAGTTGTTTACTTGCAAAAAATGATTCTGTGTCACTTGCAGTATAAAGAATGATTAAATTACATCCTTAAGTCAGCAATTTTCTGCTTTAAATACTATTACTGTGCAATAAAGTGTATTGAAAAGATTATTCTGTAGTTTATAGTAGTTACAGTATTTAATATAAATAAAAAATATATCTTTCCAGATAAAAAACAATGGTTCAAATATAATTATTAACAGGAATAATCATGCAAGGGAGTTGTTTACTTGCAAAAAATGATTCTGTGTCACTTGTGGTATGAAGAATGATTAAATTACATCCTAAAGTCAGTTATTTTCCGCTTTAAATACTATTACTGTGCAATAAAGTGTATTGAAAAGATTATTTTGTAGTTTATAGTAGTTACAGTATTTAATATAAACAAAAAAATATATCTTTCCAGATAAAAAACAATGGTACAAATATAATTATTAACAGGAATTATCATGCAAGGGAGTTGTTTACTTGCAAAAAATGATTCTGTGTCACTTGCAGTATAAAGAATGATTAAATTACATCCTTAAGTCAGCAATTTTCTGCTTTAAATACTATTACTGTGCAATAAAGTGTATTGAAAAGATTATTCTGTAGTTTATAGTAGTTACAATATTTAATATAAATAAAAAATATATGTTTCCAGATAAGAAACAATGGTTCAAATATAATTATTAACAGGAATTATCATGCAAGGGAGTTGTTTACTTGCAAAAAAAAAATGATGCTGTGTCACTTGTGGTATGAAGAATGACCTAAATTTCACGCCAAAGTCGGCGATGCATTAGGCGTGCAGTAGGCAGCGACATCTGACAGAATTGTGGAATTGACATATATGTGAAGGTAAAGCATTCCATAAAGCGTTGTCATTTGTGCAGCAGAGCGTTAACACGGAACACGACTTTGTTCCAAAATGCTGTTTATGATTCCACAGGTGACACAGACGGACAAAGGAGAGGCTGAACATTCTTCCACCGCCAGCCCAAGCTCGCCTGCCAAATGTTCCTACAACTACAAACCCCTAATGAAGACTTCGTAAAAGTCCCCACTGATGTCATCAACAACAACATGCTACCTGTTTCAGATGTGCATACCAAAGCAAAGTACAAGGGGAGGGGGGGGGGGGGGGGGGGGCAGGGAAGATTCTCAAGAGACCTGCCCAAAGGAAACCAGCAAAGGGCAATGGAGCGCCACAAAGCGCATATCCAGTATCTGCTGCATTCAACAGGATGTAGCTATTGCATGATTTTCTCTGCCTTTAAGGGGTGAACAGGAAAAAGGCTGCACTGAGGGAAAATCCCTAAACTAAATGTTTATAGTGCTTGTGATTACAAAAAAAAAAAAAGTGTTTTTGTGTCAATGTTGTGAAGGGTAGAAGCTTCGTTAAAGTCCAAATAGAAGTTGTGATTGTTATCGTCAACGGCAACAGAATAAAGCGCACAATCCGACAATATATGACAATATTGTGAATATACAGTTCAAAGAATAAATAAAGGGTCAGATAATGTCGTCGTTAGGGGGGGGGGGGGTTGTGTGTGTGGGGGGGGTTGATCCCCCCCCCCGCCCCCCCACCCATAGCCAAATTAATTGAAATTAATTCATGTAAACTCAAAACAGATAGTAACTGATACAAATACATGATTACAAATATTAAATGATTTAACGCGTTGTATTGTGACTGCCTCCGCTGCTACAATAATACGAGCAAATTAGACTACTCGTATTATTATTAAATATTTTTGTATAATTACAGCAATTATTATCCCCCCCCCCCCCCCCCCTCACTTTCATTCACACCCCCCTCGTCCCCTTTTCCCTATCGCCCCCTAACCGAGCTATACGGTTTAGTTACTATTTACATTTATGATCTTTTTTATCGTAATATGACATTGTTGTTTGTCAATACTCTGTCGTTGTTGTTTTTGGTTTGTTTGTTTGTTTATTTGTTTGAGTTTCCCTTTGTTTATGTGTTGTTGTTTTTGTGTCCACATTGTCTCGTTAACTAATATAAATAAATAAATACATAAATAAGACAATATTGTGAATATACAGTTCAGTCAAAGAATAAATAAAGGGTCAGATAATGTCATTGTTACGGGTGTAAGATCGGTTCTACAATATATCGCGATATTTCATTTCACAATACTTTATCGATATTAAAAAGTACCGTATCGATATTTTTAGGTATTTATTCAACGCAGATATTGCAGAGGTTCATTCTTGTTTTTTTATTTTTATTTTTTTTATTATCATTTAACACTCTTTTATTCAATCATGTTAGTTCCTTTGTTTGGATTGAACTAAAATAATATTCTGATGTTAGCTGTGAACTAATAGAATACGACCATTTGAACAGGATCTTAAACTGTAACATCTGTAAAACAGAATTTCAGTTTGAACCAAGGTTGTTATCGTTAACGAAAACTAACGAAATGACGACAAAACATTTTTGTTAACTGAAATAAATAAAAACTATAATCAAAGAAAAAACGATAACTAACTGAAACTGTTTTGTGTGCGTACAAAACTAATTAAAACGTATAAAAATGATGGATAAAATTCCCTTCGTTTTCATTTTTGTCAAAGTCGGATTGATCCGTCACTTCTCGCCACTCGTGGTTTAGAGTCGACTTTTCCTCCCTACGCTACCTGAAAACATGGCGACTAAAGTTGGGAGAAATTAGCGGAATCCTGTACGGGATTTCTGTGATAACAGCGAAGAAGATAAAAGATATAAAAAAACTAAAACTAAGCATTTAGAACAAAACAAAAACTAATAAAAAATAGCAAACCTGCTGTAAAAAACTAATTAAAACTAACTGAATTAGAGGAAAAAAAGGTCAAAACTAAACAAAACTAAACTATAAGGAAAAATCCAAAACTATTATAACCTTGGTTTGAACACAGGAACATTTTGCGATATAACATTAGATCCTGTTGGGATCAAATAAAAATGTGTTTAGTATTTGTGCAGATTTCTGGTGTAATTCAATTCTTCAAGGGAATAATCATTAAAAACAAAAAAAAAAAGAAATAAAAAATTGCCTTTGTAACAGTATCATGATATATCGTGATATATCGTATCGTGATTTGTATCGTATCGCCAGATTCTTGCCGATACACAGCCCTAGTCACCGTTAATTAAAAGTAACGAATACGGTCACTTACTAGAGGAGAAGACATCGGAAGCCTCCATTTCAAGTGCTTCGGGAGCGCTGAAAGGAATCAAAACACACAATTAATTCAACTTTTACATCAATTTAACACAATATCTTCGCATTCATCTCTGTTTTTACTCAGATGTGTGTATTTAAGTTGCATCATATGGAATTTAAAGCAACATATTTACCTGTAAAATCAGGATTTGTTTACACGTGTTCACACTGACCCTACAAATCTGTAAACTAGTTTGAAAATAGTTTGGAAATGTTGAATTATTAGTCAGTATTGAAGTTCCTGAATAGCTTTAGAGCACAGGTGTCAAACATGCGGCGTGGGGGCCAAATCCGGCCCGCTAAAGGCTCCAATCCGGCCGCTGGGATGAAATTGTGAAATACAAAATTTACACTGAAGATATAAACAATCAAGGATGTTCAATCTAAAGTGGGTCAGACCAGTAAAATACTATCATAATAACCTATAAATAATGAAAAAAAGCTATTTTTTCTTTATTTTTTAGTGTCAAAAAAGTAAAATTATACAAAAATGTTGACATTTACAGACTGGCTTTTCACAAAAAATATGAACAACCTCAAATGTCTTACGAGAAGTATGTCGTATTTTAACAATATTCTGCCTATTATCAAATATTTTGTGTAAATTTGTAGATCTGTAAGTTGTGATGCACGTGTATAAATGATAAACTAAAGTGTAATATTGTTAAAATTGCACTTATTTTTGCGAAGAATTTTCAGCTTTTTCATATTTGTTCATGTTACGTTCAAGTACGGTTCGTAGATTTGACTTTTTTCACTCAAAAACAGAGAAAACTTTGGAGTTGATATTATTTCTAAGTTCTTATCCTATTATTCACGTTTGTTTTTTGCAAAATTATACTTTGTTTGAGTGTAAATACATGAAAAAATTTGCATTTACAAACAGAAAAATTTGGAGTTGTCATTATTTCTCTGTTATTATGATAGTATTTTACTGGTCCGGCCCACTTTAGATCATATTAGGCTTTATGTGGCCCCTGAACTAAAATGAGTTTGACACCCCCGCTTTAGAGGATTCCCCTGAGGTCAGCTGCGATATGATTACACACACTGTTTCCATCAGTCAGTTGTTATTATGTAAAGTTACCAAATGTACAATCTAAATCTGGGAAAAGTGATGTTTTAACACATTAAAACTACATGAAATCTGCTTTAAAAGACTGAAAACAGGACTGAATTGATAAATCTGTTTGACACCATCAATAGCTGACCTTCTTCCAGGAAGTTGTACATAATATGATCCTTATTTTAGGACAGAAAACAACTTAGTCTGGTCTTTATCAACGCTTTCCTGATTCACAAATGTAGAAATTAATATGTAGAAATTCACAGTGTTGCAGTAAAAGCATTGCATCCAAATGAAATGTGAAAAGCACTTCATTCATTAAAAAAAAAAAAAAAAATTACAAATATTAGAGTTAGATCAGATGATAAATATGCATAATGCTACAATCTCATAAGAATGAACTGATTATGAATAAACAAGAAATAACGGCATAAAACGTTTTGTTCGTGAAACATTTTCAGGCCTTTTTGCAGAATTTTTAAACCCCTTTTACTTAAATTAAACTTTTTTTTTTTTTACAGAAACATGTAATCTCACATCCACAATGTATTTTCTTCACTCACAGTGCTTAAAATTTGCATAACTTGAACTTTTAACCACAATAATATGAGAATATCTCAGTTTTTATTTGTCATTCTGACTAGTTTTTACACATTAAACTCCTCAACAGTTGAAATTACAGATAAAACCGAGAATTTCTTGACTCACAGTGCTTAAAATACTGCATGTTTTGAACTTTTAACCACATTAATAAGAGAATATCTCAGTTTTTATTTGTCATTCTGACTAGTTTTTACACGTTAAACTCAACAGCTCAAATTACAGATAAAACAGATAATTTCTTCATACAGTGCTTAAAATGTTGCATAATTTGAACTTTTAACCACATTAATAAGTGAATATCTCAGTTTTTTATTCTTCATTCTGACTAGTTTTTACACGTTAAACTCCTCAAAGGTTCAAATTACAGATAAAACAGATAATTTCTTCACTCACAGTGCTTCAAATGCTGCATAATTGGAACTTTTAAGAGAATATCTCAGTTTTTATTTGTCTTTCTGATTAGTTTTTACATGTTTAACTCCTCAACAGTTGAAATTACAGATAAAGCATAATGTCTTCACTCACAGTGCTTAAAATGCTGCATAATTTGAACTTTTAGTAGAATATCTCAGTTTTTATTTGTCATTCTGACTAGTTTTTACATGTTAAACTCCTCAACGGTTCAAATTACAGATAAAACAGATCACTTCTGCACTCACAGTGCTTAAAATGCTGCATAATTGGAACTTTAAAGAGAATATCTCAGTTTTTACTTTACATTCTGACTAATTTTTACACATTAAACTCCTCAACAGCTCAAATTACAGATAAAACAGATAATTTCTTCATACAGTGCTTAAAATGCTGCATAATTGGAACTTTTAACCACATTAATAAGAGAATATCAGTTTTTATTTGTCATTCTGACTAGTTTTTACATGTTAAACTCCTCAACAGTTCAAATTACAGATAAAACCGATAATTTCTTCACTCACAGTGCTAAAAATACTGCATGTTTTGAACTTTTAACCACGTTACTAAGTGAATATCTCAGTTTTTATTTGTCATTCTGACTAGTTTTTACATGCTAAACTCCTCAACAGTTGAAATTACAGATAAAACATAATTTCTGCAGTCACAGTGCTCAAAACGCTGCATAATTTGAACTTTTAAGAGAATATCTCAGTTTTTACTTTACATTCTGAGTAGTTTTCACACGTTAAACTCATCAACATTTCAAGTTACAAATAAAACCGATAATGTCTTCACTCACAGTGCTTAAAATGCTGCATAATTGGAACTTTTAACCACATTAATAAGAGAATATCTCAGTTTTTATTCGTCATTCTGACTAGTTTTTACACATTAAACTCCTCAACAGCTCAAATTACAGATAAAACAGATAATTTCTTCATACAGTGCTTAAAATGCTGCATAATTGGTACTTTTAACCACATTAATAAGTGAATATCTCAGTTTTTATTTGTCATTCTGACTAGTTTTTACATGTTAAACTCCTCAACAGCTCAAATTACAGATAAAACAGATAATTTCTGCACTCACAGTGCTTAAAATGCTGCATAATTGGAACTTTTAACAGAATATCTCAGTTTTTATTTGTCATTCTGACTAGTTTTTACATGCTAAACTCCTCAACAGTTGAAATTACAGATAAAACAGATAATTTCTGCAGTCACAGTGCTCAAAACGCTGCATAATTTGAACTTTTAAGAGAATATCTCAGTTTTTACTTTACATTCTGAGTAGTTTTTACACGTTAAACTCCTCAACATTTCAAGTTACAAATAAAACCGATAATGTCTTCACTCACAGTGCTCAAAATGCTGCATAATTTGAACTTTTAACAGAATATCTCAGTTTTTACTTTACATTCTGACTAGTTTTGACACGTTAAACACCTCAACAGTTATAATTACAAATAAAACCGATAATTTATTCACTCACAGTGCTTAAAATGCTGCATAATTGGAACTTTTAACCACATTAATAAGAGAATATCTCAGTTTTTATTCGTCATTCTGACTAGTTTTTACATGTTAAACTCCTCAACAGCTCAAATTACAGATAAAACAGATAATTTCTGCACTCACAGTGCTTAAAATGCTGCATAATTTGAACTTTTAACAGAATATCTCAGTTTTTATTTGTCATTCTGACTAGTTTTGACACATTAAACTCCTCAACAGTTATAATTACAGATAAAACACTCAAATAAAGCAAGAATGCAATGACAACATGCAATAAATAAGAAAAAAAACAGTAAATTACCTTCAAGTGTCTCCCTTGTGCAAAAATTGTTGGTAATTTAAGTCAAGGACGGAGGGAGGGGGTGGTGGTAAGTTGTCTCCACCTCCCTTTAAAAGAAAAAAAAAAGACAAAATTATATATTTAATCCAGTTTTTTTTGTGAATTAAAGAAAAAAAAACAAGATTTGGAGTGGGAAATTTCAATACCAGTTCAAATAAATGATGTAAAATATTGAAAAATCCCTGTTTGGTGGTTGAGTAAAGCAGTCCAAAGGTTAAAAGGAGTGCATCTGGGTTTGATATCCTACAGGTGACTGACTGTTGCTGCGTCAAAAGCCTCTTTTACGCGCGTCCCGTCGACTTTTCCTCTTTAAAAGCGTCGCAAAAAAACCTCACCATGGGCTTGAAGTCATCAAACTTTAGAACATTTCACCACAAGTTAACCGAGCTGTTAAGTTGAGCCTTCAGCAAATGCACTTTTACAGTAGGAGGGGAAAAAAAAAAAAAAAAAAAAAAAGACTCAACAAGTTGGTAAAGGAAAGAAAGAGAGGGATGGATCAAACTGGATCCACCGGTTCCTAAGGAATTAGCCATAGTGGTAGGGAGCAGCCAAGCTATTTTCAACAAACCGAAGGAACTGGAAATTGTCGTCGTGGGTAGGTGTTTTTAGAAACCTACAAGGAAGATGCGAATGGAGATCGGACCAAACGGAGGCGGCAGTGGTGGAGGTGGTGGAGGTTTTACGCACGTAACCTGATGGGAAGAACCGGTGGGTATAAGGCTGCATGACCCATCAGACCTCCAAGAGATAGAAGTTGGATGACATTTGAATAAATATGACATGTTATTTTTTTTTATCTATTAAGATGATTAGATGTTCTACTTCCTTGTAAGAATTAAAAAAAAAAAAAAGAGAATTGTATTTACCTTGTATGGAACAGCTGAAATGAAATACAGACGCACAAAAAAAAGAGAGAATTGAGAATTGTATTTACCTTGTGTAGAACATCTGAAATGAAATAAACAGCTAAAAAAAAAAAAAAAAAAAAAAAAAAAAGGAGCATGACAGTTTGTTGTTATTGTGACAACGCGCTTTTTTTTTTTTTTTTTTTTTCTATCCTGGGTTTGTCTTGTCTACATGAGCTCGGATCTGACTGACAGCTGCAATTCAACAGGTTATCCGATCACCGCAGTCTACAGCAGAACCCGTCTGGCTTTTCCATTCATCAGACAGACGCTCCTTGTCTGCGTCTGCTGCAGACATGCGCCTCTAGCAGCTCCAAAAGCGTCTGGAACTGATAGTCGAATAACACTGAACCGGCTATGTTCCAAAAAACAAACAAACAAACAAATATACTGGAAACCCACTCATGCACTTCTCTCTCTCTCTCTCTCTGTGTGTGTTTTTTATTTACCTTAAACACGTAGGAGTTTATATAATCCCATGAACTTGCACACTGATCCAGATTTTGGCATGTGTCGCTTTAAAAACACACTTCATTCTAAAGCCGACATGCGCCACGCATTGCGCACAGAATGGTAGTTGGGTTCCGCGGCTGCAGCTAAAAAGCAACAGTTGTTCAAATCCACCACTGACTTCCTCTTCCATCTCCTCCACAGCAGAGCAGAGCAGAGCAGAGCAGCAGACAACCGAGTAGCTATTCTGGGAAGTTGGGTCTGACACAGAGAAACGGATCACAGACTGTGTGTGGACCCGCTCTGCCTGTGAGCTCTGCGATCGATTAGGTTACAAAAGGAAAAGGAAAAAGGAAAAAGGGGGACTCTTATTTCTAAGGCTGCAGCCCAGTTATGGTGCAAAAAAAAAAAAAAAAAAGGGTTGTCATATTGTCTCGGTATTTATCGAGGGATTACAGTGAGATCATTGAATTAGTAGAGCTTTAATTGTGGGAAGTATGTGAATAAAATGATTAAAAAAAAAAAAAAAAAAAACTGCAGATGGGTAGTGAAAAGCAGAAAATACAGTATTATAAGCAGAATATTTATTTATTTATTTATTTATTTATTTTTAGTGAAGAGCAGAAAATACAGAATTATAAGCAGAATATTTATTTATTTATTTATTTTTAGTGAAGAGCAGAAAATACAGTATTATAAGCAGAATATTTATTTATTTATTTATTTATTTTTAGTGAAGAGCAGAAAATACAGAATTATAAGCAGAATATTTATTTATTTATTTATTTTTAGTGAAGAGCAGAAAATACAGAATATTTTATTTATTTAGTTATTTATTTACTTATTTATTTTTTTTAGTGAAGAGCAGAAAATACAGAATTATAAGCAGAGTTATTTATTTATTTATTTATTTATTTTTTAGCGAAGAGCAGAAAATACAGAATTATAAGCAGAATATTTATGTATGTATGTATGTATGTATGTATGTATGTATTTATTTATTCATTTATTCATTTATTTTTAGGGAAGAGCAGAAAATACAGAATTATAAACTGAAAAAAAAAAAAAAAAATATATATATATATATATATATATATATATATATATATATATATATATATATATATTGAAGAGCAGAAAATACAGAATTATAAGCAGAATTTTTTTTTTTTTTTTTTTTTTAGTGAAGAGCAGAAAATACAGAATTATAAGCAAAATATTTGACAGAACAAGAAGTTGAGTCCATATGGAGTTTTTTTGCAAGTGTGAAATCCACTATTTTGTTATATTATGCTAGAAATATATGGGTTTTTTTCCTCTAATAACATATATACCCCCTTTAGAATATACCATTATGACAAAGACTGAATTAATTAATCAGCTGTTACACACAGCTGAGCCTTTGTGTTGTTGTTGTTGTTTTTGTTTAGTTTTTTGTTTTGTTTTTTGTGTATGTGTATGTTTTACATAATATAAAACTGTAAAATACAATATTATTAAAAAAAAATACATATATATACCATTATGTAGTAGAAGACACTGAGGATAATGTTCAACACAAACTTGTCAGTGCTCTCTAATGGAGGGACTATGTAATTGCAACACTGCTACACTCCTTAAAGCAGTGGTTTTCAACCTGGGGGTCGCCTGGAATTCAAATGGGGTTGCCTGAAATTTCTAGTAATTGATTAAAAAAAAAAAAAAGATGTCTGTCATATTGTCTCGGTATTTATTGAGGGATTACACGGAATAGCTTTAACAGTGGAAAATATGTGAATAAAATGATTAAAAAAAAAAAAAAAAAAACAGCAGATGATAGCACACGGGTAGTTAAGAGCAGAAAATACAGAATTATAAGCAGAATATTTGACAGAACAAGAAGCTGAGTCTATATGGAGGTTTTTTGCAAGTGTGAAATTCCACTTTTTGTTATATTACGCTATAAATATATGTGTTTTTTTTTTTTTTTTCCCTCTCTAATAACATATATACCCCCTTTAGAATATACCATTATATGGCTACAGTGCTTAACACTGAGGATAATGTTCAACACAAACTAGTCAGTGCTCTCTAATGGAGGGACTATGTAATTGCAACACTGTTTCACTCCTTAAAGCAGTGGTTTTCAACCTGGGGGTCGCCTGGAATTCAAATGGGGTCACCTGAAATTTCTAGTAATTGATAAAAAAAAAAAAAAAAAAAGATGTCTGTCATATTGTCTCGGTATTTATCGAGGGATTACAATGAATAGCTTTAACAGTGGAAAATATGTGAATAAAATGATTAAAAAAAAAAAAAAAAAAAACAGCAGATGATAGCACACGGGTAGTTAAGAGCAGAAAATACAGAATTATAAGCAGAATATTTGATAGAATAAAAAGTTGAGTCAGTACGGAGGGTTTTTTTGGCAGTGTGAAATTCCACTATTTTGTTATATTATACTATAAATATATGTGTTTTTTTTTGCTTTTTTTCCGCTCTAATAACATATATACCCCTTTTAGAATATACCATTATATGACTACAGTGCTTAACACTGAGGATAATGTTCAACACAAACTAGTCAGTGCTCTCTAATGGAGGGACTATGTAATTGCAACACTACGACACACCTTAACTTTATTTGCTCTTGTGTTAGGGTCCGCATCGACCTATTTTAGGTTTTAAATTAGTGTTTATCAACCTTGGGGTCGGGAACCCATGTGGGGTCGGCTTGAATTTCTAGTAATTGATAAAATTAATTTAAAAAAAAAATAATTACAAAAAAAAAAATATGGTGAGTTGACAGAGACAATCCCAGTCCATAAAAGACATGACAAACTGTGAGTCTGAAACTGAAGCACTGTGGTTCTGTTTATCTGTCAAATGTTCATTGTGGTCGGTTTCAGATGCTGCAGCTCTGTCATAATTCCTAGTTTGAGTTCTTGTTTGTTCAGTATTAATTGTCAGCCTTGTAAATCTAAGCTGGACTGACTGCACATATCCTGACCAAGGAAAATCAAATTCTCACTTTGTGCAGCAATCTACAGGGTGGGGAAGCAAAATGTACAATATTTTGAGGCAGGGATTGAAAGACAGTGTATGACCAATTACTTTATTGAAAGTCATGAGAATTTATTTGCCACAAGAAAATTGACATAATAGAAAATGTTTTTATTCTATGTGTCCTCCTTCTTTCTCAATAACTGCCTTCACACGCTTCCTGAAACTTGCGCAAGTGTTCCTCAAATATTCGGGTGACAACTTCTCCCATTCTTCTTTAATAGTATCTTTAAGAAAGTCGACATTGCTGTGTGATGTTCTATTGGTAGCATGTTCTAAAACGGCCCAAATAGCAGAATCCAGAGGGTTTAGATCTGGGCTAGAAGGCGGCCATAAACATGATTCCCAAAAATTGCTAAAGTTGGATTTGTTGCTGTTGTCAACAAGTGTTTTGGTGTTCTTGTGTAAGATTTTAACTTCAAATCATATTTTACTGCATTTCTAACGCTCTTGTTGTCTACCTCAAGTTCAATTGCCATTTTTCTCATGGATTTGGTTGGATCCTTTAGGATTTTGAATTTGAGAGCTTTAATAAAAGCTTTGGTACGTTTTTTGTTGCTTCCTCCACTTCCAGACTTTCTCGTAATAGTTTTGCTCATAGTCATTCTCTTCTTTCCATTATAAACAGTCTTTATGGACACTCCAACTATTTTTGAAATCTCCTTTGGTGTGACGAGTGCATTCAGCAAATCACACACTCTTTGACGTTTGCTTTCCTGATTACTCATATGGGCAAAAGTTTCTGAAAAGGTATGGATAATAGTGTTAGGTATGATTATGACATCAATATATGTTTGGTTTCAAAACAACTGATGTAGTGCCTGCTGAGAAAAAACAACTAAATATTCAGTGTAAAATTTGCTTCCCCACCCTGTACACCTGGCTTTTAGAATAGAATAGAATAGAATAGAATAGAACAGAATAGAATAGAATTGAATAGAACTGAATTGAATAGGCCTTATGGTCATTGTACTCCATGTTACAACGAAACTGGTTCAGGATGCCCTTACCGAAGTGCAACAATAAATAGCAATAAATGTAAATATAAAAACAATAAACATAAAGCACACGATGTAAAAACAATAACATACAGTATATGGAAACTATAGACTCTTCTCTCCATCCATAATAATATACATTATATAGCCTAAATGTCGTCTAAAATTAACGTTTATTTGCAACATAGTATAACAAACTATTACATGATCAAAAACAAATTAATTTTAGAAAAAAAAAAAAAACCTCTCTGTTTTGAATGTCTGGGGTCACCAGAAATTTGTGATTTCGAAATGGGGTCACGAGCCAAAAAAGATTGGAAACCACTGGGTTAAATGCATAAATGAACCACATAAAATTATTGCATGAAAGCCTTTTGACTTTGTCAGGAACTTCTATTTCAACAAAATAATACAAAAAACCCCCTTTTTTTTTTTTTTTTATTAAATTATGAAATGCTCTGGCTGGAATTATGACCTTTGTGTTGTTAGGGTCAGTTTCGACCTTGTTATAAAAAATACGATTATAAAGCAATAACTGAAAACATACATGCACTGTCAGCCAACACACTGATGTCAGCTCCTCTACCAATCATGTGAGCTTTTGGGGATTCTCTTGTTATCCAGTTTACCCGCACAACCACAAAACAAGTAAAGATGGGCATGCCCACATGTGAGGTCAGTTCAGTATGGAGCTGGTGACCTGCAGAGTGTACATTGTGGGGGTATACAGGGTGGGGAAGCAAAATTTACAATGAACATTTAGTTGTTTTTTCTCAGCAGGCACTACGTCAATTGTTTTGAAACCAAACATATTGATGTCATAATCATACCTAACACTATTATCCATACCTTTTCAGAAACTTTTGCCCATATGAGTAATCAGGAAAGCAAACGTCAAAGAGTGTGTGATTTGCTGAATGCACTCGTCACACCAAAGGAGATTTCAAAAATAGTTGGAGTGTCCATAACAAGGTTATTATCGTTAACGAAAACTGACGAAATGACGAAAACTAGAATTGTAAAAACATTTTCGTTAACTGATATAAATAAAAGCTATAATTAAAAGAAAAAAACGATAACTAACTGAAACTATATTGTGTGCTCATAAAACTAACTAAAACGTATAAAAATTATGGATAAAATTCTCTTTGTTTTTGTCAAAGTCAGATTGATATGAAATTGATTTATTTTACTCTAGTAATTTTAGCTGCTGGCACCATACCACACTTCACGGTCCGTCACTTGTGGTTTAGAGTCGTCTTCTGGTCCCCACTCTACCTGGAAACATGGAGAATAAAGTTGGGAGAAAGCAGTAGAGTCCTGTCTGGGATTTCTTTGAATACGACGGAGAAGAAGATAAAAAATATGAAAAAACTAAACTAAAACTAAGCATTTAGAAAACAATGAAAACTAATGAAAACTGGCAAACCTGCTCTAAAAACTCATTAAAACCAACTGAATTAGAGAAAAAAAGTCAAAACTAAATAAAACTAAACTATAATGAAAAATCCAAAACTGTTATAACCTTGGTCCATAAACACTGTTTATAACGTAAAGAAGAGAATGACTATGAGCAAAACTATTACGAGAAAGTCTGGAAGTGGAGGAAGCAACAAAAAAACGTACCAAAGCTTTTATTAAAGCTCTCAAATCCAAAATCCTAAAGGATCCAACCAAATCCATGAGAAAAATGGCAATTGAACTTGAGGTCATCTGGTGCAGGTCTGCTCTGTGTTCCCAAAGTCAGAACTAAACATGGAGAATCAGCGTTCAGTTTCTATGCTCCGTATATCTGGAACAAACTACCAGAAAATATCAGGTCTGCTGAGAGTCTGAGTTCTTTTAAGTGCAGGTTAAAGACTCACCTGTTCACTGCTGCCTTTGTCTAAAAGGATTTTGACTTTTTAAATTTTAGATTCTCTTTGAAACTCTGCACTGCAACTCTTACTTTAATATGTGTGTGTTTTTATTTTTATTTTATGTTTTTTGATTTTATGTGTTGTTTTCTTACTTGCTGTTTTTAATCACCTTTTACATGTTTCTTTTATAATGTTTTAAATGTGTTCCTTTTTGTTTCTTTTATTTCAATGTCCTGTGTGAAGCACCTTGAATTGCCTTGTTGCTGAAATGTGCTATACAAATAAACTTGCCTTGCCTTGCCTTGAGGTAGACAACAAGAGCGTTAGAAATGTAGTAAAATATGATTTGAAGTTAAACTCTTACACAAGAACACCAAAACACTTGTTGACAACAGCAACAAATCCAACTTTAGCAATTTTTGGGAATCATGTTTATGTCCGCCTTCTAGCCCAGATCTAAACCCTCTGGATTCTGCTATTTGGGCCGTTTTAGAACATGCTACCAATAGAACATCACACAGCAATGTCGACTTTCTTAAAGATACTATTAAAGAAGAATGGGAGAAGTTGTAACCTGAATATTTGAGGAACACTTGCGGAAGTTTCAGGAAGCGTGTGAAGGCAGTTATTGAGAAAGAAGGAGGACACATAGAATAAAAACATTTTCTATTATGTACATTTTCTTGTGGCAAATAAATTCTCATGACTTTCAATAAACTCATTGGTCATACACTGTCTTTCAATCCCTGCCTCAAAATATTGTAAATTTTGCTTCCCCGCCCTGTACTGACAAAAAAAAGGCCCAGAGGCTGACACCAAAAATATTAAAACCAATATTTTCATGGATAAGGAAGTCTAACAAGGTAACCAGGAGATGAGAAACAAACTGGATGGTAGATAATTGTTTTTAGTGTATTTTATAGCTGATTGAAGACATGGGTTAAAACCGATCTGTTAACACAGGAAATGGTAACAGAAGGAGGAAGTGGGTCTCAATCTTTGGAGGACAAAAAAATCTCCAGCCCCCCCCCCCCCCCCCCCCCAACCTCAACAACATTGTAACAGTGGTGCAATTATAACTTTTCCTGAAAGAAAGATCAATATCGTAACAATACTTTTTGCTTTTCCTTGAATAATTCGTTGCTAAAATTAACCCATAAAGACCCAAAATCATCCACTGATATAAACTGTTGAATCCCTGTTAATCCACTAATCCATGTAAATCAGGGGTGTCAAACTCATTTTAGTTCAGGGGCCACATTCAGCCTAATACAATATAAAGTGGGCCGGACCTGTAAAATAATATAAATAATAGGAAATTAACTTTTGAGTGAAAAAAGTAAAATTCCATGATGAAAATTTACATCTATGAATTGTACTCAAACATATCATGAACAACTATGAACAACCTGTAAATATTAAGAAAAATAAGTGCAATGTTAACAATATTACTCGTTCGTTTATCATTTATACGAATGAATCATAACTTAGAGGTCGCAGTGGATCTAAAAATACACAAAACAGTTAATAACAGGGAGAATATTATTAAAATTCCACATACTTCTCTTAAGAGATTTCAGATATTCACTTTTTTTTTTTTTAATATAAAAGGCTAGTCTGTAAATTTAAACATTCTTGTGTAATGTAACTTTTTTACACTAAAACAAAGAGAAAAATTTGCAGTTTTCATAATTTATAGGTTATTATGATAGTATTTTACTGGTCTGGCCATTTTTATACTGAAATGACCAAAAATGATTTTAACATCCTTGATTGTTAATATCTTCAATGTCATTTTTGCATTTCACAAATTCATCCCAGGGGCTGGATTGAACTCTTTGGCGGGCCGGATTTGGCCCCCGGGCCACATGTTTGACACCTGTGATGTAAATAACTGGTGTAAAATACAGTTTTTGTCTTTTCATGGTCATCAGATATGACCCATTTGGACGATCAGAGGCTTCGTAGTTACCATGGAAACACAGTCATCCTCTACAACACGACAAAAATGTTGAATAAACGTATTTTTGTGAATGTATAACATGTATAAGCACTGATAAACTGTCCAAATACAGCTTTTATCAGTGGATTGTACAACTTAGTCTCATTGAAAATTATTTATATATATATATATATATATATATATATATATATATATATATATATATATATATATATATATATATATTTATAGGTAATTTGATTGTTTTAATACATGTAAATATTCTTTATTAAATATTAAAAAGTCAAAAAAATATGCAAAATCTCATGTAAAGTCAGGGCAAAAAACTGTATTTTAATTATGGAAAATTACCGTTTTTTTTATGACATGGTTATAAGAATCTTCAGGAATACGGGCCCTGACATTTAGACTTTGTTATGCATAGATATTCCTCTGAGGTCAAGTATTCTCAGCAGTCTAACAATAGTAAAGTTTGTAATAATACAGCAACATCCATAGTCTTTAGCATGACCCAAACCACACAAAACAGGTTAAAATAGTATTAAAAGTGTTTAAGAAATAGGCCTTAATAGAAACCAAGCCACATATTTAAAGAGGTTCTTAAATAACTACTTCGTATCAGTAAATGGAAGTATTACGTGGCCACCAGGCTGCTCAGAATAAACAAAACCCTACAAAACCACTTCTTGACACTTTTTCTGCCGCCCTTGCAATGTCAGATATATTGTATGTTTCAGTGTGACTATACTGACGCTGAAACAGTGTTGAAGTCATTTGCAGTCAGAAACTGTGAAAGTACATGTCAGCGACGGCTGGATTTTTTTTTTCCCCACAAAAAAAAAAAAAAAAGAGAAACAGAAAGTGATTTTTATTTAATGCCAAACTATATTTATTTCCTTAACGTCTTTATTAAATGTCACAAACGACGAAGAACAGTAACAATTTCTTTATCATTTGGATCACTTTATCGCATTTCATCTTTATTTAATGCCACAATCACACGCCTAAGACGAGTAGGAGGTGATGTGGAACTTTACAGACAATAATAAAAAGAGAATCCATTTCAAATCTATAGTCAAAGTGGATATTTTTTGTTTACACTTACCAAACACAATCTGTTGGAACCCTAAATGTACAAGAAATGACAATATAATGACAATGTATCTGGAATTGTCTTGTTTTTTTGTGTAATTAATTAATTCAACTTTTCATATTCTATTTATTTATTTTTTTAATTTTTTTTGTTTTCTTTAGAGAGAGGAGGTCAGAGTCTCTTGGTCTTTTGTATGTGTTTTCTTTATGTAACAATGCATCCATTGTTCACTATTCAATTGTTTTGTTTATTAACCAAAAAAAAAAAAAAAAAAAGAAAAACCGAAATGTTGAGAATGGAAAGATTGGTCATTGGTCACATACTTGTACACATACTTGACCACAATGTAATTTAAATGTATGTTAAACTTTTCTCAATATTTCTAAATAAATATCTGAAAAAAAAAAGAAAATCCAAGGAAATAATATTTTCAAAAACAGCAAAGCAGAGTTACTAATGTGGTAATGATTTTAGATGAGTTTTTAACCCTTTCATGCATGAATTATGAGAACCTTAATCAAGATTTTTTTTCCTGAGTGTTTTTATCTCTTTAGGCATGAAAAAAAAAAACAATTTGATTATTATTATTATTCATTTATTTATTTATTTATTTTATGAACCTATTTTCATGGCGCTACAAAAATGTCCACTCAGCTTAACACCGTTCATTTAATTTTTTAAGCCAAGAAACATGCATTTACTGACATACTTTGTGAAAACTATGAAATAAAAGCATTTTTAACCTCCTGAGACCCGGCAACGCATTTTTGTCCTCTGTAGGGGACAAAAGTGAGACAGTTTCACTTAAAAAAGGCTGTCCATTGTAAAGGACATTCCATTAAAATAAATAAATAATAATAATAATTTTAAAAAATGTATCTGGAAAAAAAAAAAAAAAACCAAAAAAAACAAAACAAAAACAAAACAAAAACAAAAACAGTTGCATTATGCAGTTTCCAATCAATTTTTTTTCACCTGAATATTTGAGGTAAAAAAAAAAAAATAATCGCGTTGTTTTTTTCATGCCTAACGACGAAAAAAAAACACTCAGGAAAAATATCTTGATTAGGGTCAAAAAAACGGTATTCAAAATCTCTCTGAAGGGTTGTTTTAGAGACAATTTGACCCACATTTTTATTTTTAAATTCATTTTTCCTTTAGTTGAAGAAGAACAAACCATCTTCTCTAAGTCTACAGTTATGACAAATATTAGCATAATCACTATGGTTACGTCATCACTTTAAGCATTGTTTTTCACTGTAACTGCTGAGACTTTTTTTTTTTTTTCACAGTTTAACCCTTTCATGCACAGTGGTCACTCCAGTGGACAGTTATTCTCCAGCTGTTCTCTTGTATATTCATGGATTTTATGGTTTTAGTTGCATATCAGCCAACACAGTGGACACTTCTGCACCATCCCATAATACACTGATATTCAAACCATTACTGTAACTTTGCTGTTCTTGATTAACTTGATCTACAGTAACATGTTTGAGTGTAAATAAATTGCTTGTTATTGTTAATAAACTGTAATAAACCATTTTTCTTACACAAAAAGTTTTGTTTTTTTTGCTTATTATCTCCATAAAGTGAATAATAACTAATATTAGAGTATGTTAAAATGTGACAAAACACCAGATTAGCAGCATTAAAAAAATATATTTCATACTTTTCACACAGTATATCAGTAAATACATGTTTCTTTGCTTCAAAACTTAAATGCATCATTTGTCCAGCTGAGTGAATATTTTTGCAACTCCATATAAAAAAAAAAAAAAAAAAAAAAAAATAATCGCATTGTTTTTTTCATGCCTAACGACGAAAAAAAACACTCAGGAAAAATATCTTGATTAGGGTCAAAAAAACGGTATTCAAAATCTCTCTGAAGGGTTGTTTTAGAGACAATTTGACCCACATTTTTATTTTTAAATTCATTTTTCCTTTAGTTGATCCATAAGGAATTATCCAAAACAAGGAGCTACTTTATATTGAAATAAATGTTGGAATGGCAATCAATTAAATTTCGCTCTCTGACGGGATATTACTGTGTTTTGACCCTTTAAGGTTCTCATAATTCATGCGTGAAAGGGTTAAATTGCTCGAAATCTAAAACCTCACATTTTAAGAACAAACCATCTTCTCTAAGTCTACAGTTATGACAAATATTAGCATAATCACTATGGTTACGTCATCACTTTAAGCATTGTTTTTCACTGTAACTGCTGAGACTTTTTTTTTTTTTCACAGTTTAACCCTTTCATGCACAGTGGTCACTCCAGTGGACAGTTATTCTCCAGCTGTTCTCTTGTATATTCATGGATTTTATGGTTTTAGTTGCATATCAGCCAACACAGTGGACACTTCTGCACCATCCCATAATACACTGATATTCAAACCATTACTGTAACTTTGCTGTTCTTGATTAACTTGATCTACAGTAACATGTTTGAGTGTAAATAAATTGCTTGTTATTGTTAATAAACTGTAATAAACCATTTTTCTTACACAAAAAGTTTTGGGTTTTTTTTGCTTATTATCTCCATAAAGTGAATAATAACTAATATTAGAGTATGTTAAAATGTGACAAAACACCAGATTAGCAGCATTAAAAAATATATTTCATACTTTTCACACAGTATATCAGTAAATACATGTTTCTTTGCTTCAAAACTTAAATGCATCATTTGTCCAGCTGAGTGAATATTTTTGCAACTCCATATAAAAAAAAAAAAAAAAAAAAAAAATAATCGCATTGTTTTTTTCATGCCTAACGACGAAAAAAAACACTCAGGAAAAATATCTTGATTAGGGTCAAAAAAACGGTATTCAAAATCTCTCTGAAGGGTTGTTTTAGAGACAATTTGACCCACATTTTTATTTTTAAATTCATTTTTCCTTTAGTTGATCCATAAGGAATTATCCAAAACAAGGAGCTACTTTATATTGAAATAAATGTTGGAATGGCAATCAATTAAATTTCGCTCTCTGACGGGATATTACTGTGTTTTGACCCTTTAAGGTTCTCATAATTCATGCGTGAAAGGGTTAAATTGCTCGAAATCTAAAACCTCACATTTTAAGAACAAACCATCTTCTCTAAGTCTACAGTTATGACAAATATTAGCATAATCACTATGGTTACGTCATCACTTTAAGCATTGTTTTTCACTGTAACTGCTGAGACTTTTTTTTTTTTTCACAGTTTAACCCTTTCATGCACAGTGGTCACTCCAGTGGACAGTTATTCTCCAGCTGTTCTCTTGTATATTCATGGATTTTATGGTTTTAGTTGCATATCAGCCAACACAGTGGACACTTCTGCACCATCCCATAATACACTGATATTCAAACCATTACTGTAACTTTGCTGTTCTTGATTAACTTGATCTACAGTAACATGTTTGAGTGTAAATAAATTGCTTGTTATTGTTAATAAACTGTAATAAACCATTTTTCTTACACAAAAAGTTTTGGGTTTTTTTTGCTTATTATCTCCATAAAGTGAATAATAACTAATATTAGAGTATGTTAAAATGTGACAAAACACCAGATTAGCAGCATTAAAAAATATATTTCATACTTTTCACACAGTATATCAGTAAATACATGTTTCTTTGCTTCAAAACTTAAATGCATCATTTGTCCAGCTGAGTGAATATTTTTGCAACTCCATATAAAAAAAAAAAAAAAAAAAAAAAAAAAAATCGCATTGTTTTTTTCATGCCTAACGACGAAAAAAAAACACTCAGGAAAAATATCTTGATTAGGGTCAAAAAAACGGTATTCAAAATCTCTCTGAAGGGTTGTTTTAGAGACAATTTGACCCACATTTTTATTTTTAAATTCATTTTTCCTTTAGTTGATCCATAAGGAATTATCCAAAACAAGGAGCTACTTTATATTGAAATAAATGTTGGAATGGCAATCAATTAAATTTCGCTCTCTGACGGGATATTACTGTGTTTTGACCCTTTAAGGTTCTCATAATTCATGCGTGAAAGGGTTAAATTGCTCGAAATCTAAAACCTCACATTTTAAGAACAAACCGTCTTCTCTAAGTTGACAGTTATGACAAATATTAGCATAATCACTATGGTTACGTCATCACTTTAAGCATTGTTTTTCACTGTAACTGCTGAGACTTTTTTTTTTTTTTTCAGTTTAACCCTTTCATGCACAGTGGTCACTCCAGTGGACAGTTATTCTCCAGCTGTTCTCTTGTATATTCATGGATTTTATGGTTTTAGTTGCATATCAGCCAACACAGTGGACACTTCTGCACCATCCCATAATACACTGATATTCAAACCATTACTGTAACTTTGCTGTTCTTGATTAACTTGATCTACAGTAACATGTTTGAGTGTAAATAAATTGCTTGTTATTGTTAATAAACTGTAATAAACCATTTTTCTTACACAAAAAGTTTTGTTTTTTTTGCTTATTATCTCCATAAAGTGAATAATAACTAATATTAGAGTATGTTAAAATGTGACAAAACACCAGATTTGCAGCATTAAAAAATATATTTCATACTTTTCACACAGTATATCAGTAAATACATGTTTCTTTGCTTCAAAACTTAAATGCATCATTTGTCCAGCTGAGTGAATATTTTTGCAACTCCATATAAAAAAAAAAAAATAATAATAATAATCGCATTGTTTTTTTCATGCCTAACGACGAAAAAAAAACACTCAGGAAAAATATCTTGATTAGGGTCAAAAAAACGGTATTCAAAATCTCTCTGAAGGGTTGTTTTAGAGACAATTTGACCCACATTTTTATTTTTAAATTCATTTTTCCTTTAGTTGGACCATAAGGAATTATCCAAAACAAGGAGCTACTTTATATTGAAATAAATGTTGGAATGGCAATCAATTAAATTTCGCTCTCTGACGGGACATTTACTGTGTTTTGACCCTTTAAGGTTCTCATAATTTATGCGTGAAAGGGTTAATAAGAACTTGATGATAAATGTTAGATTCTAAAGAGCATATGATAAGGCTTTTTTTCTTTAATCATCACAGATTATTGAAGTAAAACACAAACCTATGTCTCGTAATGTTTTGTGTTCACAGATAATTCAGTGTTAAATCCTTGAACTGAACACAATTATCTTAAAAAAAAACTCCGTATTTCCAGTGTTGGGTGATGTAATACGTACCTTGTGTCACTGTCGGTGTGTTCTTCCCTCATTGCTGCAGCTCCCTCCTGTGGTATTTAAGAGATAATATCAGCTGACAACGTCTAAGCCTGGTTCGGTCCTGATTTCTACAACAAATGCGACAGATGAGTAAAAAAAAAACACAGATGTCTTGATCTCCATGTCTTCATGCAGTGTGGATGTTTTTTTCATGTGATTAAGACGGAATAGAAATTTGCATTCATGATCATCAGCTGTGACATGGCTGAATGGTTCCCCCTGGTGTCTGTACGCAGAGAAAGAATGACCACGTCTGGTACAGAGAGTCGACACAGACTCATTATTACCCCCCCCCCCCCCAAAGAGGAGGCAAAGGGTAGACTGTACAGGGTGGGGAAGCAAAATTTACAATATTTTGAGGCAGGGATTGAAAGACAGTGTATGACCAATTAGTTTATTGAAAGTCATGAGAATTTATTTGCCACAAGAAAATGGACATAATAGAAAATGTTTTTATTCTATGTGTCCTCCTTCTTTCTCAATAACTGCCTTCACACGCTTCCTATGGATGTTGCTGTATTATTACAAACTTTACTATTGTTAGACTGCTGAGAATACTTGACCTCAGAGGAATATCTATGCATAACAAAGTCTAAATGTCAGGGCCCGTATTCCTGAAGATTCTTATAACCATGTCATAAAAAAAACGGTAATTTTCCATAATTAAAATACAGTTTTTTGCCCTGACTTTACATGAGATTTTGCATATTTTTTTGACTTTTTAATATTTAATAAAGAATATTTACATGTATTAAAACAATCAAATTACCTATAAATATATATATATATATATATATATATATATATATATATATATATATATATATATATATATATATATATATATATAAATAATTTTCAATGAGACTAAGTTGTACAATCCACTGATAAAAGCTGTATTTGGACAGTTTATCAGTGCTTATACATGTTATACATTCACAAAAATACGTTTATTCAACATTTTTGTCGTGTTGTAGAGGATGACTGTGTTTCCATGGTAACTACGAAGCCTCTGATCGTCCAAATGGGTCATATCTGATGACCATGAAAAGACAAAAACTGTATTTTACACCAGTTATTTACATCACAGGTGTCAAACATGTGGCCCGGGGGCCAAATCCGGCCCGCCAAAGGGTTCAATCCAGCCCCTGGGATGAATTTGTGAAATGCAAAAATGACATTGAAGATATTAACAATCAAGGATGTTAAAATCATTTTTGGTCATTTCAGTATAAAAATGGCCAGACCAGTAAAATACTATCATAATAACCTATAAATTATGAAAACTGCAAATTTTTCTCTTTGTTTTAGTGTAAAAAAGTTACATTACACAAGAATGTTTAAATTTACAGACTAGCCTTTTATATTAAAAAAAAAAAAGTGAATATCTGAAATCTCTTAAGAGAAGTATGTGGAATTTTAATAATATTCTCCCTGTTATTAACTGTTTTGTGTATTTTTAGATCCACTGCGACCTCTAAGTTATGATTCATTCGTATAAATGATAAACGAACGAGTAATATTGTTAACATTGCACTTATTTTTCTTAATATTTACAGGTTGTTCATAGTTGTTCATGATATGTTTGAGTACAATTCATAGATGTAAATTTTCATCATGGAATTTTACTTTTTTCACTCAAAAGTTAATTTCCTATTATTTATATTATTTTACAGGTCCGGCCCACTTTATATTGTATTAGGCTGAATGTGGCCCCTGAACTAAAATGAGTTTGACACCCCTGATTTACATGGATTAGTGGATTAACAGGGATTCAACAGTTTATATCAGTGGATGATTTTGGGTCTTTATGGGTTAATTTTAGCAACGAATTATTCAAGGAAAAGCAAAAAGTATTGTTACGATATTGATGTTTCTTTCAGGAAAAGTTATAATTGCACCACTGTTACAATGTTGTTGAGGTTGGGGGGGGGGGGGGGGGGGGGGCTGGAGATTTTTTTGTCCTCCAAAGATTGAGACCCACTTCCTCCTTCTGTTACCATTTCCTGTGTTAACAGATCGGTTTTAACCCATGTCTTCAATCAGCTATAAAATACACTAAAAACAATTATCTACCATCCAGTTTGTTTCTCATCTCCTGGTTACCTTGTTAGACTTCCTTATCCATGAAAATATTGGTTTTAATATTTTTGGTGTCAGCCTCTGGTCCTTTTTTTTTGTCAGTACAGGGCGGGGAAGCAAAATTTACAATATTTTGAGGCAGGGATTGAAAGACAGTGTATGACCAATGAGTTTATTGGAAGTCATGAGAATTTATTTGCCACAAGAAAATGTACATAATAGAAAATGTTTTTATTCTATGTGTCCTCCTTCTTTCTCAATAACTGCCTTCACACGCTTCCTGAAACTTCCGCAAGTGTTCCTCATATATTCAGGTTACAACTTCTCCCATTCTTCTTTAATAGTATCTTTAAGAAAGTCGACATTGCTGTGTGATGTTCTGTTGGTAGCATGTTCTAAAACGGCCCAAACAGCAGAATCCAGAGGGTTTAGATCTGGGCTAGAAGGCGGACATAAACATGATTCCCAAAAATTGCTAAAGTTGGATTTGTTGCTGTTGTCAACAAGTGTTTTGGTGTTCTTGTGTAAGAGTTTAACTTCAAATCATATTTTACTACATTTCTAACGCTCTTGTTGTCTACCTCAAGGCAAGGCAAGGCAAGTTTATTTGTATAGCACATTTCAGCAACAAGGCAATTCAAGGTGCTTCACACAGGACATTGAAATAAAAGAAACAAAAAGGAACACATTTAAAACATTATAAAACATGTAAAAGGTGATTAAAAACAGCAAGTAAGAAAACAACACATAAAATCAAAAAACATAAAATAAAAATAAAAACACACACATATTAAAGTAAGAGTTGCAGTGCAGAGTTTCAAAGAGAATCTAAAATTTAAAAAGTCAAAATCCTTTTAGACAAAGGCAGCAGTGAACAGGTGAGTCTTTAACCTGGACTTAAAAGAACTCAGACTCTCAGCAGACCTGATATTTTCTGGTAGTTTGTTCCAGATATACGGAGCATAGAAACTGAACGCTGATTCTCCATGTTTAGTTCTGACTTTGGGAACACAGAGCAGACCTGCACCAGATGACCTCAAGTTCAATTGCCATTTTTCTCATGGATTTGGTTGGATCCTTTAGGATTTTGGATTTGAGAGCTTTAATAAAAGCTTTGGTACGTTTTTTTGTTGCTTCCTCCACTTCCAGACTTTCTGGTAATAGTTTTGCTCATAGTCATTCTCTTCTTTACGTTATAAACAGTGTTTATGGACCAAGGTTATAACAGTTTTGGATTTTTCATTATAGTTTAGTTTTATTTAGTTTTGACTTTTTTTCTCTAATTCAGTTGGTTTTAATTAGTTTTTAGAGCAGGTTTGCCAGTTTTCATTAGTTTTCATTGTTTTCTAAATGCTTAGTTTTAGTTTAGTTTTTTCATATTTTTTATCTTCTTCTCCGTCGTATTCAAAGAAATCCCAGACAGGACTCTACTGCTTTCTCCCAACTTTATTCTTCATGTTTCCAGGTAGAGTGGGGACCAGAAGACGACTCTAAACCACAAGTGACGGACCGTGAAGTGTGGTATGGTGCCAGCAGCTAAAATTACTAGAGTAAAATAAATCAATTTCATATCAATCCGACTTTGACAAAAACGAAAATGAAGGGAATTTTATCCATAATTTTTATATGTTTTAGTTAGTTTTATGAGCACACAATATAGTTTCAGTTAGTTATCGTTTTTTTTTTCTTTTAACCCTCCGGTATCCGGGTGCGCCTTTTAGGCTCATTTTGCACTTTGTGTTAAAAAACTTCATATTATTTTTCACAAGCTTTCTCAATAACTGCCTTCACACGCTTCCTGAAACTTGCGCAAGTGTTCCTCAAATATTCGGGTGACAACTTCTCCCATTCTTCTTTAATAGTATCTTCCAGACTTTGTCGTAATAGTTTTGCTCATAGTCATTCTCTTCTTTCCATTATAAACAGTCTTTATGGACACTCCAACTATTTTTGAAATCTCCTTTGGTGTGACGAGTGCATTCAGCAAATCACACACTCTTTGACGTTTGCTTTCCTGATTACTCATATGGGCAAAAGTTTCTGAAAAGGTATGGATAATAGTGTTAGGTATGATTATGACATCAATATATGTTTGGTTTCAAAACAACTGACGTAGTGCCTGCTGAGAAAAAACAACTAAATGTTCATTGTAAATTTTGCTTCCCCACCCTGTAAGCCCGGATAAGTAGAGTTTACTCAAAAAATTTGAGGCAAATGATTGCACTTAAATGATATGAGTAATGATCGACTAATCAATTGGTTTAAGTAGGTTCAACTTTAATGCTAAAAGTATTATTAAGTAGAAAACACAAAAAGACAAGTTATTTGTACTTTAACCCTTTCATGCACAGTGGTCACTACAGTGGACAGCTGTTCAAAGGGGTTCTCTTATATACTTGCAGATTTTGTTGTTTTGGGAAGCAAAATTTAAAATGAACATTTAGTTGTTTTTCACCCATGTAGAGGAAACGCTTCCACTTTGGCATCAAACTCTTTTCACTCAATTTCATTTAGAGCTGTGAAAACAACAACAGTATGTCTAGCTTTTATCATGTTGTCACTTTCTTTTACTCTCAAAGTTGTTTCTTAGTGGTTCTCATCCCACATGGTCACTTTCTGATGCTTTGGTCAAAGGTCTCGTGGCGTTAGTTTTCCTCACCATGGGAGACCGGCGGAGTCAACCCACCACTCCCTCTAGTGGTCATAAATATAAATATACATATAAAATAGAGGCTATAAATATAAATATACATATAAAATATAGGCTATAAATATACATATAAAATAGAGGCTATAAATATACATATAAAATAGAGGCTATAAATATAAATATACATATAAAATAGAGGCTATAAATATACATATAAAATAGAGGCTATAAATATAAATATACATTTAAAATAGAGGCTATAAATATAAATATACATATAAAATAGAGGCTATAAATATACATATAAAATAGAGGCTATAAATATAAATATACATTTAAAATAGAGGCTATAAATATAAATATACATATAAAATAGAGGCTATAAATATAAATATACATATAAAATAGAGGCTATAAATATACATATAAAATATAGGCTATAAATATAAATATACATATAAAATAGAGGCTATAAATATACATATAAAATAGAGGTTATAAATATACATATAAAATAGAGGCTATAAATATAAATATACATATAAAATATAAGCTATAAATATAAATATACATATAAAATAGAGGCTATAAATATAAATATAAAATAGAGGCTATAAATATAAATATACATATAAAATACAGGCTATAAATATAGATATACATATAAAATACAGGCTATAAATATACATATAAAATAGAGGCTATAAATACAAATATAAAATAGAGGCTATAAATATAAATATACATATAAAATAGAGGCTATAAATACAAAAATATACATATAAAATATAGGCTATAAATATAAATATACATACATACAGAAGTTAATATCTCTACAATCCAGTAGAATGACATATTTGGCAAAACGGAGCTCTGAAGACTCTTGGGATATTTTTTGAGTTATTTCTTAATATTTAAAAGCAGAAATACCACATATAGCCCCTTTAAGTTCTTTCATTAAATGATAACAATAGCAGTACTGAACCTCTCTAAGTGCACTTGCCATCAGCTGATGCATGTGTTCTGAACAGTCATCTGTACATGGACATATAGTAAGAGGACGATTATAGGTGTTCAGGTGCACGAAATGGACTGAATAGACGAGGTGATATCATGAACTGTGTACAGATAACACAGCACTTTTAATTGGTGTGTTATCTGCACGCATTATAAGGTTTCTGTGTGTATGTTTACCACACAATTAGCGGTTAGGGTTAGTGGTCAGGGGTTAGGATTAAGGTTAGGTTTGGGTTAGGGTTAGGGCTAGCGGTTAGAGTTAGGGTTAGCGGTCAGGGGTTAGGGTTAGTGGTTAGGGTTAGAGGTTGGGGTTTGCGGTTAAGGTTAGCGGTTAGAGTTAGGGTAGCGGTTACAGTTAAGGTTAACGGTCAGGGGTTAGGGATGGCGGTTAGGATTAGGGTTAGCGGTTAAGGTTAGGGTTAGCGGTCAGGGGTTAGGGTTAATGGTTAGGGTTAGCGATTAGAGTTAGGGTTAGCGGTCAGGGTTTAGGGTTAGCGGTTAGGGGTTAGGATTAGCGGTTTGAGTTAGGGTTAGCGGTCAGGGGTTAGGGTTAGCAGTTAGACTTAGGGTTAGCAGTCAGGGGTTAGGATTAGCGGTTAGGGTTAGGATAAGGATTAGGGTTAGTGGTTAGGGTTAGGGGTTGGGGTTAGCGGTTAGAGTTAGGGTAGCGGTTAGAGTTAAGGTTAGCGGTCAGGGGTTAGGGTTAGCAGTTAGGATTAGGGTTAGCGGTTAAGGTTAGGGTTAGCGGTCAGGGGTTAGGGTTAGTGGTTAGGGTTAGCGATAAGAGTTAGGGTTAGCAGTCAGGGGTTAGCAGTCAGGGGTTAGGGTTAGCGGTTTGAGTTAGGGTTAGCGGTCAGGGGTTAGGGTTAGCAGTTAGACTTAGGGTTAGCGGTCAGGGGTTAGGATCAGCGGTTAGAGTTAGGGGTTAGGGTTAGGATAGGGGTTAGAGTTAGGGGTTAGGGTTAGGATAAGGATTAGGGTTAGGGGTTAGGGTTAGGTTTGGGGTTAGGTTTAGGGTTAAGAGTTAGGATTACGGTTAGGGTTAGGATTATGGTTACGGTTAGGGCAAGGGTTAAGGTTAGGGTAAGGGTAAGGGTTTGGGTAAGGGTAAGGGTTTGGGTTAGGGCCCAGGCCAGGGTTAGGGTAAGGGTTAGGGTTAGCAGTTACTTATATGTAAACCAGAGATCTGATACTTGATCAAATGGCGTTGAATAACACACCAAACGCCATAAGAACTAGCGTGATATACAACACAATTTCACTCGCTCAGTCTGGAATAGACATCAACAAGTGCCCAGGAGCCACACAGCCCTTCAGTGTGATAGAGAAGGAAACCCATGTGTCCATACATCACACCTCAGGGCCTGGAATTTAGGAATGACAGATGAATTTGGACTGTAAAAGGAGGAAAAGCACAGCTGGTTCTAATAATAATGATGAATGCTCTGTTCTAATCTTAGGGCCTTGACTCTGGGACAACTCATTCAAATGCAGCCATTGTTAGTGAACACTGCTTCATTGGTGAAAATGGACTCTGAGGGAGGTGGAATGGAGTCTAAATATAACTGAATTTATGTCCGCAATATAAGACGCTAAATGTTTTACATAGTTTTTTTTTTATTTTTTTTTATTTTTACCAAGATTGTATGTATTTATGAAGTATTATATTGCATTCATATAAATTACCATTAAACATCTGTGCTGAAATACCCATTAAAGGGGTCATATTTGGCCAAACCCACTTTTATTTGTCTCTGGTTCAAATATTTGTGTATTTGGACCCTAATAGTTCAAAAAGTTTGAATTTGAACCCTCCAGGTGCTGCAAAGCTATCTTTATATTGATTTTGGCAAAGTGGATTTCGTACGTCTATAACGTCTATAACTTACGTCTATAACTAGCTACGTCACGATATTTGCACATATGAGGTCAAGACTTCAACATTTCGCCAAGTACGACATAATTGTTTGTAAGCAGCATTAGTTATAGTAAAAACTGAAAATAAGTCCAAACTTCGAGCCGATTACCTAAAATGTTCAGTTTTTGGTTGTATTTTTATTTGTTTCCTTGTTTTATGATTCGTGTACGGCACTTTGGCCAGCTGTAAAGTTCTTTAAGTGCTTTATAAATAAAGTTGGTATGGTATAAACAAACACAAGTGGCTGAATGGGACAGAATGCACGGTTAACAACCAGGAGGGGGCGGGGCTTGAAGTGGCAAAATGACCTTTCTGGTGTCATTACTCAGAAATAGGGTTGAAGATGCACCTGTGGAGTTGAATTAATGAAGAATTCAGACCCAAGCATAGCATTTACAGTTTATGTAGACCACAGGGAAATGTTTTAAAATGTATAATTCCATTTAAAAAAGCAAAATATCACTCCTTTAATCTGAGCTTTTATGAACATCTACATAATCAGTACATTAAATACAAGAAAATACCTGATTTTCACTTAAAATGAAACTCAGAAGTCTTTCTTTCTTTCTTTCGAATCCTCATTAGCGGTACCATAGCTACACTTATTTTCCTGGGGTCCTTACAATGATCTTTACTACTAGTCAATGCAAATAACATACAATATAATCATACAAAACCATTTTTCACATGCAACATAACATGAAAGAAAATAAATAACGGACAAAATACAGACACGATAGCTCCTTTAGGTCAGCAGCGGTATAGTATATACAGTACATATATTCAATTAGCTCAAGTATTAATCATTTATGGTCAATACATGCTTCTTAACCGATTTCTTGAATTAAATTTTACAGTTTTCTTGTGTGATGTGTTCCAGTAGTTTAGAAATAGGGTTGAAGATGGACCTGTGGAGTTGAATTAATGAAGAATTCAAACCCAAGCATAGCATTTACAGTTTATGTAGAACAAAATTCATAATTCTATTAAAAAAAAGCTAAATATCACTCATTTAACCCTCCGGTATCCCTTCCAGAAAGGCCCTTACGAAGCACCAAGTGTGCCGTTTTGGCACACTTGTGGAATAATGTCAAAAAAATTTTCATACAGTTTGTTTTAAATTCTTTTACACTTTTTTTCTATTTCATCAACTTGAGCTGTAAATAAAAATACCAAATACTGAATAATTGTCACATTTTTTTTTAACCCTTTAAATGCCATGTTTGCAATGTCAACAAATCATTATTTTGGATGCGAAAAACACACAAAAAAAATTTTTTCAATATACTACATAAAAAGTGGATCACATATTATTTGATTTTTTCATCCTGGCATATGTCAATGATTAACTCCAACATTGGTTAAATTGCATTATTATTTTTGGCGCTAGGTCAAATGTTCAAAAATACTAGCATTTGTCACCAAGTGTGCCAAAAAGGCACATATATAAATCAATATAGTAAAGTATAAATCAAACTATTAAATATTATATATTGATTTATTTTTCTGCTCTAATTTTATTTTATTTTTGTAAATAAAGGTCAGCCCTAATCATACATATCAAATAATCATTCATTTTAGATTTTTTTTTTAACCCTTTAAATGATCTCTTTTCATCATGATGTCATTACATTTTTTGATGCAAAAAACACAAAATATGTTTTTTCTTTTCCAAAATACTACATAAAAACTGGCTTACATATTTGATTTTAGCAGCCTGGTATATGTCGATGATTAACAGCAACATTAACAGCGTTAATAAATTAATTTAGACCCTCACCTCTCAAATGAAGCCCAGATATCAGTAAAAGCAGGATTTATGCCTTAATGGCTTACAGGTCAAAAACAGTGGTTATAATGGAAGAAATAGTGTGTTTTAGGCACACTTGGCAGACAGATGCTAGTCTTGTAATTTTCTTTTGTTTACAATGTGCAGATTTTAGTTGGTGGCCAGAATTTTAAAGATCAGGCAAAAATGAACAACTTTTGAATTCTAACCTTATTTAAATTGTGAAAAAGAGTATGAAGTTTTTTTAACACGAAGTGCAAAGTGTGCCTAAAAAGCGCACCCGGATACCGGAGGGTACTTTTTCACATGTAGATGTTTGTCTGTTTCTCTTTTGCGGTTTTTTTTATCATAAGTGATAGATTAGAGATGGCAGATTAAAAAAAAAAAAAAAAATGGAAAATGAGGGTTGTGGCAGAAACTAACCACTTTTGTGCACACATTTTAGATGACAACACACACACACACACACACACAGACTGGGACTTGTCTAGAGTAGTGAACAGCAGACACAGTGGGGCACGCCATCGTTTTACCGCAAAAAAAAATTTCAGTTTCACATACTAATAACTGCCATAAGACCCTTCCACCTCTAGTCCACTGCCTGTACGCCCACAGTTCAGTTATTACATGACTCTGTGGTAAACTTGTACTCTCATATCCACCAACTTCACATGGGGGGAAGGGATTAATTAGAGCAAATGAAATCCAGCATTTATATAAAGCCAGCAAAAAGGTCCTAAAAATCATTTCAATTCAAATAATGCATTCAGGAAACATTGTAAGCATGCTAATATGCATTAAGTAATATGCAAATTTGCACATTAAGCTGTAAACACGGTGAGCTGTTCATTATTTTTAGTAGAAACAAATGAACACTGCATTCATTTAAGAAAAACAAAAAAAAAAAGCATTATTAACCTACTTTGACTAAATTCTCAATGAAATACAATTCCCACTGAGTAAAGTCTATAACATCTGTGATAAAAACACACCAGAACTGCACAAAGCAGGGAATGTGTGATATCCTGGTTGGAGCTGGTAGAGGGCACTGGTGGTCTTCCACAGTCCACCGTTCTGAGCAAAGTCAATTTAACCATCTAGAACTGTCTCAGTCATCCGCTTTAATAACACCACCAGCATACAGTGCAGTGAAGAACAGAAACAGGCTGGATTTAAGACTCTATAGCAACGCTGTCTTTGTTTAAACCCCTTTTTCCTTCGAGCGTGATTTTGTGTCAAGGTCGTGTTCTGCTGTTTTTATAAAAGATAACATCCAAATCTGAAACATATGTTGCTTTAATCACAATCTGATATTCTCAAAACCTTATCTTTCATACAGGATGCATAGCTGCGACCACAACATTAAAACGGAGTTAACAGTGATGCAATCTTAACGGATGCTCTGTGTGTTTGAGTTAGTGCATGTGCAGGAGTGTGCTAATGAGCTGGACTGATGCATGTGTGTGCAGATGTATATAAAGGGGTTGGACAAAATAATGGAAACACCTTCACCTCAAGACGATAATGCCCCAATCCATACAGCTAGAATTGTTCGAGAATGGCATGAGGAACATTCTAATGAAGTTGAGCATCTCGTATGGCCGGCACAGTCCCCAGACCTCAACATTATTGAGCATTTATGGTCAGTTTTAGAGATTCAAGTAAGACGTCGATTTCCACCGCCATCGTCTCTAAAAGAGTTGGAGGGTATTCTAACTGAAGAATGGCTTAAAATTCCTTTGGAAACAATTCACAAGTTGTATGAATCAATACCTCGGAGAATTGAGGCTGTAATTGCCGCAAAAGGCGGACCTACACCATATTAAATTATATTTTGTTGATTTTTTAAGGTGTTTCCATTATTTTGTCCAACCCCTGTATATACATATATGTCGAGGCCCAAAACGGAATCTGGCCCGATTCAGAATCGGGCCGGCCCAGAATGGAATTCTATTCTAGGCCGGCCTAGAATGGAATCCTGCTGCTATAATGTTATTTTTATACCATGTTTAATGCAAATGATCCATAATTCCATAATTTGTCATAATTTTACATTTTCAGTCTTACATACCTTGAGTAACTATTGTCAGTTTCACTGTACCATATATTGGTGGGGAGTACCACTAGGTTCTATTTGTAAATAAAGTGTATTATAGTTTACAATTAAAATGTTGTGTTTCATTTTTTTTTTCACATATTTGCAAATTCCATGTATTGATTTTTGTAATAATTTAGATCATTTGCATTAAACATGGTATAAAAATAACATTATAGCATAGATAGAATAGAATTCCATTCTGGGCCAGCCCGATTCTGAATCGGGCCAGATTCCGTTTTGGGCCTCAACATATATATATATATATATATATATATATATATATATATATATATAGAGAGAGAGAGAGAGAGAGAGAGAGAGAGAGAGAGAGAGAGAGAGAGAGCACACAGGTGTCAAACATGCGGCCTGAGGGCCAAATCCGGCCCACCAAAGGGTCCATTCTGGCCCCTTGGATGAATTTGTGAAATGCCAAAATTGCACTAAGATATGAACAATCATTTTAGCTGAGGTTCCACATTCAGACCAATTCAGTCTCATCATAACCTATAAATACTCAAAACTCCAAATTTCTGTCTTTGTAAATGTAAATGTTTTCATGTATTTAGACTAAAACGAATATAATTTTGCAAAAAATCCAAATAATCTGAACAAATATGAACAACCTGAAATGTCTTAAGAAAAATGCAATTGTAATAATATTCTGCCTGTTACTAAATATTTTGTGTATTTGTAGATCCACTGTGGTCTGTAAGTTATACTGTACATGTAGAAATGATCAACTAAAGCATAATAGTGCTAAAATGACACTTTATTTTCAGTTTGTTCATGTTATTCACATTCTTTGAAAGGATAGTTTGGAGATGTAAACATTTTCATCATGTAATTTTGCTTTTTTCACTGTAAAACCTAGAGGAAAGTTTGGAGTTGATATTATTTATATATTATTATGTTATAATTTATTTGTTACAGATCAAATTTAGCTGAATGTGGCCCCGGAACTAAAATGATATAGACTGTGGCAGTTTGAGCGTTACGTAACACAGCTCACGGTATGCAGCCACAAGTACAGTGGATAGACAAAGGCTACGTCAGTTTGACCACAGTTTATTATAAATGAATTATAATTATTCATTCAGTCCTTTAAGGTGCACTTGTTAATATCTCTGAGATATCTTCATGGTTTCATTTCTAATTTGACTGGTTGTAATTGCTCTTAGACTTATTTTTATTTTTAAATAAAATAAATACTATTTTAATAATATATACTAATATTTATTGTTATGATAGTATAATATTCAAGCAATTCTTTTGACTTTATTATTTTTATGTATGTATGTATGTATGTATTTATTTATTTTTTACAATATTTTAGCACTGTTCTAGTACAACTGAGATAATGTTTGCTGTCATTATTGGCATGTTTAATTTTTAATTTTTTTTTTTTTTTTTACTCCAGATGTTTTACGTTCTGTCTGTCTGGATTTTATTTACTTCCTGTACCACTGACACTGAGGGTTTCCCTCAATGTGTTTTCCATGAGTTTGAATAAATAAGTGAATGAATGAATGAATGAATGAATGACTCGATTCCTGTGCAGATGCATTATTTATCAGATTTTATTCTGCTGAGTTTTGCATTCAAGGACTTTTTTTTTTTCTTTTCAAGGTGAGACTGTCATACTCTCTCTCTCTCTCTCTCTCTCTATCTATCTATCTCTGTCTGTCTGTCTGTCTGTCTATCTATCTATCTATCATTTCATTTCTTCCATTCATGGTTGTGCATTTCATCAGCAGACATTCAGTAATCATCAGGTGAACACACGTACACACCCATGCTCGAACAGGAGCAGGATGAAGAAAATCTTATATTTCATTCCCCCTCTAAATACTAATAGCCTTAATTGTTAGCTATACACAACTAGCTATAGAGTCATACTATACAAAGTCAGACAAACCAAACAAAAATACATCCAAAGAGAATACAAAATGAATACAAAACCAAGTGCAAAACTACATATTTAGGAAGTACAAAACCAACAAAACATGGGGGTAAATGTATACCTGACGTGACCTGAAATGATACAAAACAATTACATATTATTATATAAAGCATAAGCTTTTTTTTTTTTTTTTTTTTTTACCCCCGCTACCCCACCACCACCCCCCCTCTTCGGAGAACATCTTTATCTTTAATTACAGCTTGTACTTAAGTAATAATCTCCAACTATATTCATATGTTCATCCATTCCTGTATAGTATAAGCTCATACTTTTAAACTATAACAGCCACAGTCTTTTAAGTCATGTGATCTTAAACAGGAGTCGGTTTTGTGTCCAGACTGATTAGAAAACGCAACTCATATAAAAGTGACTCTCAGTAATTAACTCACTAAAAACTGATGGCTTAGTAATCAGTTTATTTGTCATTGATATAAAAAATTCTACATGGATTATGTGTATTTTCCAAGAAAATTTCCTCAAAACTCATGAATTTATGAGTTCTAAATTGGATCATGAGGGATGACATGTGTCGTTACACAACCCAACAACACAACCCCACTGGCTCTCAGATCCACCTTGCTAACCAACTCCACTCCTGTCTTCTTGTTGTTTAATTATTCATGCCTGATAAGTGTCATACCCACTAATATTATTGCCTCTACAGCACAGGTGTCAAACATGCGGCCCGGGGGCCAAATCCGGCCTACCAAAGGGTCCAGGGTCCAGGGTCCTTGGGATGAATTTGAGAAATGCAAAAATTACACTGAAGATATGAACAATCCTTTTAGTTCAGGTTCCACATTCAGACCAATTCAATCTCCAGTGGGCGGGACCAGTAAAATACGATCATAATAACATAAAAATACTCACAATTCCAAATTTTTCTCTTTGTAAATGTGAATATTTTCATGTATTTACACTAAAACAAAGTTTAATTTTTGCAAAAAACGTGAATAACCTGAACAAATATCAACAACCTGAAATGTCTTAGGAGAAGTAAGTCCAATTTTATTAACATTCTTTCTGTTATTAAATGTTTTGTGTATTTGTAGATCCACTGTGATCTATAAGTTATAATGTAAATGTGGAAATGATAAACTGAGACATAGTATCGTTAAAATTACACTTATTTTTTTTCAGTTTGTTCATGTTAATCACATTGTTTGAAAGGATAGTTTGTAAATCTAAATCTCTTTTTTCGCTCGAAAACATAGAGAAAAGTTTGGAGTTCACATTATTTATACATTATTATGTTATTATTTTACTAGTTTGGTCCATTTCAGATCAAATTTAGCTGAATGTAGCCCCTGAACTGAAATGAGTTTGACAGCCCTGGTCTAAAGGTTTTGTTTTGTTTTTTTCTTTGTTTTGCCTTTTTTATTTATTTGTATTTATTTATTTATTTATTCAGTCTTAGATGGGGATGCGTTGCCTGGGACTCTATAAGATGGGGGTGGGGGTATTGTGTTTTTTGTTATGTAGAAAATCTAAAAGTATTGTCTTTTTTCTTGTATAATTGCCACTTTGGTTTACCTTGACTTTCAATCAAAAGAATGTTGGAAAATAAAGAAAGAGTGCAACATAACTGTCTATGACTTTCCTGATCACTATTCTGTTTATGTCTCCAAATTATATTATCTTTCATCGATATACATGTATTTGTCTTTATTTATCTTTATTAGTTGTTTTTTTTGTATTCTGAGATCCAGACTGGGTTGGTATGGGGGTCGCCACTGGTTCTGTTGCGGGGGGGGGGGGGGGGGGTTGTTATACTTTGTGTGTCACAGAATCTTGTATTATAAAATGTGAATTTCTTTTTCTTTTGTAATGTACTTCTGTGATGTACAATGAAAACAAATAAAAAATTGATCAAAAAAAAAAAAGAATGTTGGAAAAGTGACTCTTTTAAATGGACTCATAGTGCCACCTGCTGCTGTGGAGGGTGAACTACACAGTATATTTATGACAAAATCCTCAGCACAAATAACAGCATAAAGATTACAAATAGATTTACATGTTTTTTGTCTTTGTCATTTTGCAGTGTTTTGCACACTTTGCACACCACACTGTGACAGATCGTAGAAGTTGTATTGTTTGTCAGTTAAATTTTGATAAGGAATCAAATCAGGTTTATGCCTAACTGGCTAGATGGTGAGAGAAGATAAACCATGACTGACTTTGAAAGAGAGTTCATTATTGTGGCCCAGATGGCAGGAACTGAAGTCACAAAAGCTGCTAGTTTTTCATCTTCTTTTATTGTTTAGGATGATGGGCCTTTAACTGATTTAATGTAGAGGTAGATGAAGAGGTAGAGGAGGCAGTTCTGGGTTACAGGTGTATAAAAAAAGGTTGTAGAGGAATTGGAGTCAGGTTGTTCGGGTACTTAAGCATCATTTCAAGACCTGAATAAACCTTTTCCATCTGCCGCTCCAGATCGTCAAGTCTCTCGGGCAGATTATTCCTTCGCTCTGTCCTCTATCCATCATTCGCCTCAAACTATCGGAGGCACCTGGTGTGGGAGCTGGGACGGGAATCGTGGCAGCCTCTGGGTCAGATGGTTTGGTGACTTGTGTCTCCTTAACAGTCATGGACGGCTGTAGCTCCTGTGTGTCGTAGCTGGAGGACTGTACTGGGGCAGCAGGGACGAAGTGCAAAGGTGGAGGAGACACTGAAAGTCGAATCTAACTTTAATTAAAAGTTATGGACGGATGTGGTTGAAAATTTCAGGAAATGTTGATACCGGCACCAGGAACAAATTATTTAATTATGGTGGTGATGGAGGGATGGGTTTTTTTTGTCTGTTTGTCTGTCTGTTAGCAAGATAACTCAAAAATTTATGGAAGGATTTGGATGAAATTTTCAGGAAATGTTGATACTGGCACAAGGAACAAATGATTACATTTTGGGGCTGATGGGGTGGTGGTGGTGGGGGTTGATGAAATTTTCCGGAAATGTTGTGGTGATCGGGGGGGGGGGGGGGGGAGTTCTGTTAGCAAGATAATTCAAAAAGTTATGGAAGGATTTGGATGAAATTTTCAGGAAAAGTTGATACTGGCACAAAGAACAAATGGTTATGTTTTGGTAGTGAATTGGGGAGGGAGTTGTTTGTCTGTTAGCAAGATAAGTCTAAAAGTTATGGAAGGATTTTGATGAAATTTTCCGGAAATGTTGTGGTGATCGTGGGGGGGTTGTTTGTCTGTTAGCAAGATAACTCAAAAAGTTATAGAAGGATTTGGATGAAATTTTCAGAAAATGTTGATACTCAAGGAACAAATGATTACATTTTGGGGCTGATGGGGGGGGGTTGATTTGGATGAAATTTTGAGGAAATGTTGATACTGGCAGAAGGAACAAATGATTACATTTTGGGGCTGATGGGGTGGTGGTGGTGGGGGTTGATGAAATTTTCCGGAAATGTTGTGGTGATCGGGGGGGGGGGGTTCTGTTAGCAAGATAATTCAAAAAGTTATGGAAGGATTTGGATGAAATTTTCAGGAAAAGTTGATACTGGCACAAAGAACAAATGGTTACGTTTTGGTAGTGAATTGGGGAGGGAGTTGTTTGTCTGTTAGCAAGATAAGTCTAAAAGTTATGGAAGGATTTTGGTGAAATTTTCAAGAAATATTGCTACTGGCACAAGGAACAAATGATTACATTTTGGGGCTGATGGGGGGGGGGGGGGTGTTGATTTGGATGAAATTTTGAGGAAATGTTGATACTGGCAGAAGGAACAAATGATTACATTTTGGTGGTGAATTGGGGAGGGGGTTGTTTGTTTGTCTGTCTGTTAGCAAGATAACTAAAAGTTATGGAAGGATTTTGATGAAATTTTCTGGAAATGTTGTGGTGATCGGGGGGGGGGGGGGGGGGGGGGGTTCTGTTAGCAAGATAATTCAAAAAGTTATGGAAGGATTTGGATGAAATTTTCAGGAAAAGTTGATACTGGCACAAAGAACAAATGGTTACGTTTTGGTAGTGAATTGGGGAGGGAGTTGTTTGTCTGTTAGCAAGATAAGTCTAAAAGTTATGGAAGGATTTTGATGAAATTTTCCGGAAATGTTGTGGTGATCGTGGGGGGGTTGTTTGTCTGTTAGCAAGATAACTCAAAAAGTTATAGAAGGATTTGGATGAAATTTTCAGAAAATGTTGATAGTCAAGGAACAAATGATTACATTTTGGGGCTGATGGGGGGGGGGGGTGTTGATTTGGATGAAATTTTGAGGAAATGTTGATACTGGCAGAAGGAACAAATGATTACATTTTGGTGGTGAATTGGGGAGGGGGTTGTTTGTTTGTCTGTCTGTTAGCAAGATAACTAAAAGTTATGGAAGGATTTTGATGAAATTTTCCGGAAATGTTGTGGTGATCGGGGAGGTGGGGGGGGGGTTCTGTTAGCAAGATAATTCAAAAAGTTATGGAAGGATTTGGATGAAATTTTCAGGAAATGTTGATACTGGCACAAGGAACAAATGATTACATTTTGGGGCTGATGGGGTGGTGGTGGTGGGGGTTGATGAAATTTTCTGGAAATGTTGTGGTGATCGGGGGGGGGGGGGGAGTTCTGTTAGCAAGATAATTCAAAAAGTTATGGAAGGATTTGGATGAAATTTTCAGGAAAAGTTGATACTGGCACAAAGAACAAATGGTTACGTTTTGGTAGTGAATTGGGGAGGGAGTTGTTTGTCTGTTAGCAAGATAAGTCTAAAAGTTATGGAAGGATTTTGATGAAATTTTCCGGAAATGTTGTGGTGATCGTGGGGGGGTTGTTTGTCTGTTAGCAAGATAACTCAAAAAGTTATAGAAGGATTTGGATGAAATTTTCAGAAAATGTTGATACTCAAGGAACAAATGATTACATTTTGGGGCTGATGGGGGGGGTGTTGATTTGGATGAAATTTTGAGGAAATGTTGATACTGGCAGAAGGAACAAATGATTACATTTTGGTGGTGAATTGGGGAGGGGGTTGTTTGTTTGTCTGTCTGTTAGCAAGATAACTAAAAGTTATGGAAGGATTTTGATGAAATTTTCCGGAAATGTTGTGGTGATCGGGGAGGTGGGGGGGGTTCTGTTAGCAAGATAATTCAAAAAGTTATGGAAGGATTTGGATGAAATTTTCAGGAAATGTTGATACTGGCACAAGGAACAAATGATTACATTTTGGGGCTGATGGGGTGGTGGTGGTGGGGGTTGATGAAATTTTCCGGAAATGTTGTGGTGATCGGGGGGGGGGGGGGGGGGGGGGGGGGAGTTCTGTTAGCAAGATAATTCAAAAAGTTATGGAAGGATTTGGATGAAATTTTCTGGAAAAGTTGATACTGGCACAAAGAACAAATGGTTACGTTTTGGTAGTGAATTGGGGAGGGAGTTGTTTGTCTGTTAGCAAGATAAGTCTAAAAGTTATGGAAGGATTTTGATGAAATTTTCCGGAAATGTTGTGGTGATCGGGAGGTGGGGGGGGTTCTGTTAGCAAGATAATTCAAAAAGTTATGGAAGGATTTGGATGAAATTTTCAGGAAATGTTGATACTGGCACAAGGAACAAATGATTACATTTTGGGGCTGATGGGGTGGTGGTGGTGGGGGCTGATGAAATTTTCCGGAAATGTTGTGGTGATCGGGGGGGGGGGGGGGGGGGGGGAGTTCTGTTAGCAAGATAATTCAAAAAGTTATGGAAGGATTTGGATGAAATTTTCAGGAAAAGTTGATACTGGCACAAAGAACAAATGGTTACGTTTTGGTAGTGAATTGGGGAGGGAGTTGTTTGTCTGTTAGCAAGATAAGTCTAAAAGTTATAGAAGGATTTGGATGAAATTTTCAGAAAATGTTGATACTCAAGGAACAAATGATTACATTTTGGGGCTGATGGGGGGGGTTGATTTGGATGAAATTTTGAGGAAATGTTGATACTGGCAGAAGGAACAAATGATTACATTTTGGTGGTGAATTGGGGAGGGGCTTGTTTGTCTGTTAGCAAGATAACTCAAAAAGTTATGGAAGGATTTTGGTGAAATTTTCAAGAAATATTGCTACTGGCACAAGGAACAAATGATTACATTTTGGGGCTGATGGGGGGGGGTGTTGATTTGGATGAAATTTTGAGGAAATGTTGATACTGGCAGAAGGAACAAATGATTACATTTTGGTGGTGAATTGGGGAGGGGGTTGTTTGTTTGTCTGTCTGTTAGCAAGATAACTAAAAGTTATGGAAGGATTTTGATGAAATTTTCCGGAAATGTTGTGGTGATCGGGGAGGTGGGGGGGGGTTCTGTTAGCAAGATAATTCAAAAAGTTATGGAAGGATTTGGATGAAATTTTCAGGAAATGTTGATACTGGCACAAGGAACAAATGATTACATTTTGGGGTTGGGGGGGGGGAGTGGATTTGGATAAAATTTTGAAGGAATGTTGATACTGGCACAAGGAACAAATGACTACATTTTGGTGGTGAATTGGGGAGGGGGTTGTTTGTTTGTCTGTTTGTTAGTGAGATAACTCTAAGTTATGGAAGGATTTTGATGAAATTTTCCTGAAATGTTGTGGTGATCGGGGGGGGGGGCATTGTTTTTCTGTTAGTGAGATAACTCTAAAAGTTATGGAACGATTTTGATGAAATTTTCAGAAAATGTGGTGATCAGGGGAGGGGGTGGGGGGGCTGATCTGCCTTGGCGGAGGTCTGCGCTCTCCGAGTACTTTTCTAGTTGTGTATGGATTGGACTTCAAGAAAATGGCAACTGTATTTAAATTCATACTACTTATGCAAACACTTGTAAAGAATTGCTTGTGTTTGCAAATAAAAAGTACATTCTAAATAATACCAGACTTTAAGCAGTGAATTAATTATCAAGAGAAATGCAAAACAACCAGACAACTCTTATGATTTTCCCACTGTAAGAGGAAAAAATGCCCATTTAGGGGAGATTTAAATAACACTGTACAATGTCTTACATTAATACCTCACCTTCCAACAGGGTTTACTAATTTTCCTGGGGAGCATGGGGTCAGTATCCCACCACTTTCTGCCCTAACAGACATGATCCTATAGCAGTATTAGTGTTCACAGCCTCAGATGAGTGAGGTGAATGGCTTCTTTCAGCCAAGAAATACATGGATACAAAAAATACAGCCAGACAGGACTCGCAGAATCCACCTCTGTAGAAAAAAAAAGCCTCTCATTAAGTTTTAATAGCAAAAGCAACTGAGCAGGTCACAGTGCAAATAAGACTTTTTACCTTATTTCATGGACAGTTATATTTTGCTGTTCATGAAAGACTATCAAGGCCGTATGGAATTATTGCTATAGGTAAAATTACCCTTTTCAGTCTTGACTCTTATATTTTATTCATTACAAATAATCTATAGAAATGGATCTGCCTCATAGATTTAACTCGGTTCATTTTTCTAACTGAACTGAACACAGTACTGTACATACAGTCGCCGAAAAAAATTATTAGACCATCAAAAGTCATCAAAAACAACGGTTATGCAATCAAGAACTAACTCCTGTGTGTTTCATGTGACTATAAAACAGACAGAAAAGAAAACATGGAATGCCTAAAATCAATGGTATAGAAGATGACAGTGTTTCCACGGTAACTACAGAGCCTCTGAATGTCCAAATGGGTCATATCTGATGACTCTGAAATGATAACAAACTGTATTTTACACCAATTATTTACATGTATTTATAGAATTAATGGATCAATAGGTATTAAACATTTTAAATCAGTGGATGCTGTTCGTCGATAGTAGATGTTTGGGTCTTTCTGGGTTAAGTTCTTAAAAAAAAACAAAAAAAAAAAACAGTAATAATAAGAGTTGTACAATCAGGGCCCTGCGTTTCGGCAATGGTACAAATGTTTTGACAAACTTCGCTAATACATTTCTTATAGATTTTTTTTGTAAAACACCTAAGACGTGGAAAAAATTATTAGACCATCAATAGTCATCAAGAACAATGGTTTTGCAATCAAGTACTAACTCTTGTGTGTATCATGTGACTAAAACAGACAGAAAAGAAAACACCGTCAGTACAATGCCATAGCTATTCATGTAAGAACTGAAGTGATTTTGGTTATTATCACGAAAACATGGAAAATGTCTAGATATCAGCTCTGAAATTGAACTCTTATGAGCTATTTCTGTTGTTATCATTATATTTGGAGGAACAAATGTACCTTTAGTTGTACCAGGCATTAAAATGAACAAGAACCTGAAGAAAACCAGGGTGGTCTAATAATTTTTTCCCCCAACTGTATGTGGCATTTGCTGTTTAAATAAATGCAGCACCTCCTCAACCTTTTTTTTGGTGAATTGTGATCATTTCTGTGTTCCTGCTTCATGAGGATTTATGAGCTTTGAATGTCGCTTTAACCCCTTGTAGACCACTGCCACAATATATATTTTTTTAATTTAACATTTTACATCCACCATTATAGCAGGCCACCTAGATTTCTCAATGTTTGTTTTTTTTTTTTTTTTTTGCAATAAAAGTGTCAGAAAATGACTTTTTTTTTTCCAATTCTTTTGCACCTTTTTTCAAGAAGAACTTAACTTTCAATATCAAGTCATTAACCCACAAAGACCCATACTGCAAAAAAAAAAAAGGTGTGTCTAAAACAAGATAAAAATATTAAATCTGAAGAAAAAGATCCTCAAAACAAGTAAAATACAGTCGCGGAAAAAATTATTAGACCATCAAAAGTTATCAGAAACAGTGGTTATACAATCAAAACTAAACTAAAACTAAAACAGTAGAAAATAAAAACATGGAATGCGTAAAAGCACTGTTTTTGGCAGTACAATGCTGGAGCTATTGATGTAAGAACTTAAATAATTTTAATCGCAATTAATTGCATGGATTTCTGCGATTAATCACGATTAATCACATAGTTAAAGGGGGGTTGCCGGCATCAACAGCGTGCATTGCCTTTAAGTGATATTTCAGACTCCGGTGATAAAAAAATAATTCCACATTGCAGTGCTTCCAAACAACTTTAGCCTTTTAAACCCCAGGATCTGAAGACATTTAAAATGAAAATGTCCATGTAAAAGACTGCTACTTTTCTCCATGTTTATGTCCCCACCAGTTTATTTCCAATTATGAGTGATTGACAGGAGTCTTAAGCCCACTAATAAGTACTAATACTAATAAGCCCAATAATATATGATGTTCAGTTGTTAAAAGCAAGCAAACGGGGCCTTCTAGTGGTCGGAATAAATTGCACTAACTAATGTTTTGTCCTTGCGGTGTTACCGTAGTCAGTTCGGACCAAGGTTATAATCGTTAACGAAAACGAACGAAATGACGAAAACTAAAATTGAAAAAACATTTTTGTTAACTGAAATAAATAAAAACTCTAATTAAAAGAAAAAAAAAACGATAACTAACTGAAACTGTATTGTGAGCTTACAAAACTAACTAAAACGTATAAAAATGATGGATAAAATTCCCTTCGTTTTCGTCTTTGTCAATGTCGGATTGATATCAAATTGATTTATTTGGCTCCAGCAGTTTTAGCTAGCAGCACCATACGACACTTCAGTCTGTCATGTCTGGTCTCTGGTGGTTTCCAGTGGTCTTCTGGTCCTAACTCTACCTGGAACATACAGACTAAAGCTGGGACAAAGCAGCACAGTCCTGTCTGGGATTTACTTTAGTGATGAGCGGGGTCGTTTTTTTTTTTTTTTTTTTTTGCGCTCACTGTGTGCGCGTGAGTGACAGACAAAGCAGAGCTAAATGACAGCATCAGACAGGACTAGCATCCAGGTAAAAACTGGAATGTTTATCACCATGAAAAGGCCTTCCAAGGCCTGAACTGCACAGTTTAGAAGAGGAGAAAAGAGGAGGATGAAAACTAATCCAATTACAGAGGTATGGAACCTGTTAGAATGTTAAAAAATGTTTGATGTTACTAGCTACAGCTAGCTAAACTGAAATGAAGCAAAGTTAGCTAATAATGGAACTGGAGATGATTAAGAGATGAGAGATCTGCTAAGGTGTGGTTTACTGCTGATGGACTGGGTTATGTTTCTATGTGGTTTAACAGCTGGTTAGCTGGTTTATATATGTTTCTGTCTGGTTTAACTGCTGGTTAGCTGGTTAATATATGTTTCTTTCTGGTTTAACTGCTGGTTAGCTGGTTTATATATGTTTCTATCTGGTTTAACTGCTGGCTAACTGTTTATATGATTCTTTCTGGTTTAACTGCTGGTTAGCTGGTTTATAGATGTTTCTATCTGGTTAAACTGCTGGCTAACTGTTTACATGTTTCTTTCTGGTTTAACTGCTGGTTAGCTGGTTTATAGATGTTTCTATCTGGTTAAACTGCTGGCTAACTGTTTATATGTTTCTTTCTGGTTTAACTGCTGGTTAGCTGGGTTATGTGTGTTTCTATCTGGTTAAATTGCTGGCTGCTTTGTGCATCTCATCTCACGCTTTGCACATCTCTGCATTGTTTTCACGTAAGTTGCGTTGTGTATGGATCACACACACACACCCCCAACCTGCTATAGGGAGTATATACATCATAATGAACATGTGTTTGTGTCTCTGCTCAGTCAATGAGCCGCCCTAACCCAACCCCCAAATAAAGTGTCCAGAGTAACCCGCTGATTCGCGCCTCACTAATTTCTTTGAATAGGATGGTGAGGAAGATAAAATATATGAAATAACTGAAACTAATACTAAAACTAAACTAAACAAAACTAAAACTAAGCATTCAGAAAAAAACGATAACTAATAAACACTAGCAAACATGCTCTAAAAATGAATTAAAACTAACTGAATTAGAGAAAAAAAAGTCAAAACTAAATAAAACTAAACTATATTTAAAAAATCCAAAACTATTATAACCTTGGTTCGGACATAAGAAGGAACTAACAGACACGTTTCTTTCACTCTGTTTGTATGGCCTAAAAAATGTTTGCCTGTGAGTATTTTATGTTCAGTTGTTGTCAGAATGAATAGTATAAAATATCTCTGATGTGAACCTTTGTTGCTGGATAAAAAGACGTAAATCTTAAATTCATCTGTAAATGCTAATCGTTAGCGTGTCTATGGATTTTCCCACTCAAGTTAGCATCGAGCTAGTGGTCTTTTTCCCATTCATTTAAATGTATGATGCCATGTAAATGTACTAAGGTAATGAACAGAGCTGAGACATATTTTGTATGTATGTTGCAGTTTTACAGTCAGTCTCAAGTAAAAGATTTGGAGAGAAGTTTTGGGCGTTCAGCTTTTCTTGGGAAATCTGTTGTCTATCTGCCGAGCTAATCGCTACACGCACACAAGCAGGGTCAGAATAATATGAGTTAGAATAAAACGGCATTAACGTGAGATAAAGAAAAAATTGTCGGCGTTATTTAATGAATGTGTTAACGCAGTAATAATGTGTTAACTTGCTCAGCCCTAGTTACCATACCAAAATGTTGACTACAGACATGTATCTTTTCAAAAAGTATAAGCAACCTTTGCCACCTTGAGTGGTACCGACACCTCGTCTGGCCCATGGACTACAGGTAAAAAGTCACTGCTCAGTATTTGAAATGAACATGATTCCTTAACCCATAAAGACCCAAACATCCATCACCGACCAAAATCATCTACTGATCTACACGGTTTAATACCTGTTGGTCCACTAATCTTGTCAATACATAATATAATATAATAATAATATAATTGGTGCAAAATGCAGTTTGTCATCTTTTCATGGTCATCAGATATGACCCATTTGGACGTTCATAGGCTCTGTAGTTACCGTGGAAACACTGTCATCTTCTACAATGCTGATTCACCAGTAAAACCCATGGAGTTGGATCAATGACAGTGGATGGAAATGCTTGATTTATGTTTAGTTAATCATAGATTTTACTGAAAAAGTCACTTTTTCTACAGTTTTCTCTGTTTTTGATGTAATAAACCTCAACTTTAATCTGAGCTTTTATGAACATTTTCATGGCCAGTAAATTAAATACAGGAAAATATCTGATTTATACTGATAATATGCAAAACACAGAGAATAATATGATAATAAATGGTGATAAATCACTTCAGAAAGTTTAGATATAGAGAAAATTTCATTTGGGAACTGACACAAAAGTAGCGCTGGGTCTTTATGGGTAAAATGTCTGGTGACATTCAGGGCCATTTTATTATTTGGACCATAAGTCTTACATACAGCACCTTTAATGTCTTCTCCTCATTATGTACCGATTACTAATATTCCTTTAAAACCTTTAAATCATTCTGCACGCTGTAAACAACCCCAGCTTGGTAACAGTACTATTTCAATCTTAGAGAAACATAAATGATGGAACAGACGGATCAAGGCCATGTTGTTATTCCCACATGACAACTATCGGGTCATCTGTGAGAGCTCAGTCCCAGAAGCAACACCTGTATGGATGAATGACCAAATGTCTGCAGCCACTCAACCCCGTATAACACCAACACCTCCCCAAGCCCAGCCCAGATTTGTATTTTCTTTATTTCTAGCTGAATCTATTAAGTGAAAAGACGGGTCAATATACAGTAGTGTGTGTTCAACAGACTCCTGCAGCACAAGAACAATTTAACTCTATCTGTTATTATAACCACACGACAATATATAACATCTGACTGTGATTTATGTTTATATCGTACTTAATTCAACTGCAATTCAATACTCGCTCAGGTCACTATGAACTCATTAATTTTATTCTATTCTCACAACGCCAGTGATGCCAACACTCAGTTCGATCAATATGAAGACAGTACATGAAAGCTTGTTTATTCATCATAATATCACAGATGGAAAAAGATGATTATTTATGATTCCGTCCATGTGTGTTTACTTCTAAACATGGCGCTAATACATTAAAATTCTGTTTAGAAAAAGGCCCTGAGGATGTTGTTGGTATTATGTTGGTGGCAGTGGGGATATCCCAGGCAAAGCGCAAAAGGGCAGCTTTGATTTTAGCACCGCTTCGTTCAACTGGAGTTTATTTCATTTGGTTTGCACTGTGTGGAACCCACTGAGAAGATATTTAACGGCAAAGGTTTAACACGTAAAGACTCAAACATCCAACGTCAAACAAAACCATCTACTGATCTAAACTGTTTAGTAACTGTTGATCCACTAATCCTATCAATACATGTCAATAATTAGTGCAAAATACAGTTTTTCATCTTTGCATGGTCATCAGATATGACCCATTTGGATGTTCAGAGGCTCCGTAGTTACCATGGAAACACCATCATCTTCTACTACATGAGTCGCTTTTCCATTGACCCTCAAATTGTGTAAATATAACTTGCGCATAAAAATTTACCTAATGGAAAAACGTCAATTTCGCCAAAAGTCTCATTTTTTGTGCTGGCAAGAGGTGGTTTTTCGGGCGTAGCCAAACAGTATATCACGCAAAACTGCAATGGAAAGACCTTTTTTTGCAACTAGAGTCAGGTGAATTAAAAAAACGGATGTTGACGTACGTTACAACAAGCGAAGAAGAAGAAGAAACATGTCGCGGTATGTGTGGACACACCAGGAAACCCAATCATTTTTTAATTTAGTACGAGATAGAGGGGTAATATATAATAATAATGAATATATCTGTAAATCAACACCATATTTACATTCATCGCCATGTTTATGGAATGACTTCTCGTGTCATTTCGTGATAATAAATAAACAAATCATCGCATTTGTGATTTCATGGAAAAACCAACATTATACACTTCTGTTTTTTCTAGTTTTTGTCATTTTGTTAGTTTTCATTCATGATAATAACCTTGGTGCAGGGTTCCTACAAGTTTCACACGTAAAAAAATAATATTGTTCCTAATACCACTCAAGAGTTCTTTAAATGAAAAGAGAGTAATTATAATTTAAGAGGTCTAAACATTTTTGAATGTATGAAAGTAGTCGCTTTTCCATTGACCCTCAAATTGCACAAATATAATTTGCACATAAAAATTTACCAAATGGAAAACGACAATTTCACCAAAAATCTAACTTTTTGATTAGAAGTTTTTGTGCTGGCAAGAGGTGGTTTTACGGGCGTAGCGCAAATGGTATGTGATTTATTCCAAACATGCAGTGAAATTTAACATATATGCAAACTAGAAAAACATACATAACAATACAAATATCAAGAATCATCACAAACTTAGAAGAAAAGCACAATAGTTCCATTTACATGCCCGAAAAGGTATATCATGCAAAACTGCAATGGAAAGACCTTTTTTCGCAACTAGAGTCAGGTGAATTAAAAAAAACGGATGTTGACGTACGTTACAACAAGCGAAGAAGAAGAAGAAACATGTCGCGGTATGTGTGGACACACCAGGAAACCCAATCATTTTTTAATTTAGTACGAGATAGAGGGGTAATATATAATAATAATGAATATATCTGTAAATCAACACCATATTTACATTCATCGCCATGTTTATGGAATGACTTCTCGTGTCATTTCGTGATAATAAATAAACAAATCATCGCATTTGTGATTTCATGGAAAAACCAACATTATGCACTTCTGTTTTTTCTAGTTTTTGTCATTTTGTTAGTTTTCATTAATGATAATAACCTTGGTGCAGGGTTCCTACAAGTTTCACACGTAAAAAAATAATATTGTTCCTAATACCACTCAAGAGTTCTTTAAATGAAAAGAGAGTAATTCTAATTTAAGAGGTCTGTATATTTTTGAATGTATGAAAGTAGTCGCTTTTCCGTTGACCCTCAAATTGCACAAATATAATTTGCGCATAAAAATTTACCTAATGGAAAAACGACAATTTCACCAAAAATCTAACTTTTTGATTAGAAGTTTTTGTGCTGGCAAGAGGTGGTTTTACGGGCGTAGCGCAAATGGTATGTGATTTATTCCAAACATGCAGTGAAATTTAACATATATGCAAACTAGAAAAACATACATAACAATACAAATATCAAGAATCATCACAAACTTAGAAGAAAAGCACAATAGTTCCATTTACATGAAAAGGGATACCATGCAAAACTGCAATGGAAAGACCTTTTTCGCATCTAGAGTCAGGTGAATTAAAAACTGGATGTTGATGTACAACAAGCGAAGAAGAAGAAGAAATATGTTGCGGTATGTGTGGACACACCAGGAAACCCAATCATTTTTTAATTTAGTACGAGATAGAGGGGTAATATATAATAATAATGAATATATCTGTAAATCAACACCATATTTACATTCGTCGCCATGTTTATGGAATGACTTCTCTTGTCATTTCGTGATAATAAATAAACAACTCATCGCATTTGAGATTTCATCGAAAAACCGACATTACGCACTTCTGTTTTTTTACATTTAGAAAATATCGGTACAGTTTTGTGCAGATGTCCAATGGAAAAGCGACTAGTGATTCACCAGTAAAACCCATGGAGTTGGATCAATAACAGTGGATGGAGACACTTGGTTTATGTTTAGTTAATGATAGATTTTACTTAAAAAGTCATTTTTCTTCACTTTTCTCTGTTTTTGATAAAATAACCTTAACTTAATCCGAGCTTTAATGAACATCTACATGATCAGTAAATTAAATACGAGAAAAAACCTGATTTTTGATGAAAAAAAGCTAAATAAAGACAATAATGTTGCAATAAATGGTGTTAAATCAACTGGAGTTCATTTAACTAATTATTTGCTAATCATTGGTTTGCACTGTATGTAACCTACCGAAAAGCGAAGGTTTAACCCGAAACGACACAAAAATCCACCATCAACTAAAACCACCTCCTAATCTAAACTGTTTAATACCTGTTGATCCACTAATCCTATCAATCCATGTGAATAATTGGTGTAAAATACAGTTTGTCATCTTTTCATGGTCATCAGATATGACCCATTTGAATGTTCAGAGGCTCACTGTTACCATGGAAACACTGTCATCTTCTACAACACTGATTCACCAGTAAAATCCATGGAGTTGGATCAATAATGGTGGATGGAAACACTTAGTTTATGTTTAATTAATGATAGATTTCACTGAAAAAGTCATTTTTCTTCAGTTTTCTCTGTTTTTGATATAATAACCCTCAACTTTAATCTCAGCTTTAATGAACATCTACAGAATCAGTAAATTAAATTTAAGAAAATACCTGATTTTGGTGAAAAAATGCAAAATAAAGAAGATATTATTACAATAAATGGTGTTGCACTTCTTCCCACCCCTTTTCAGACATGTAAATGTTACTATTGTGCTGTTCTTCTGTCTAAGATTGTTATGATTGTTGATATTTGTATTATTATGCATGTTTTGCTTGTTCGCATATATGTTAAATTTCATTGCATGTTCGGAATAAATCACTAAATCACAATAAATCACTTGAGAAAAGCTACATATTGAGGAAAAATTAATTTGGGAACCGACACAAAAGTCACACTGGGTGCTTACGGGTTAATCTAAAATAGACTATAACTTTTTATTTAGGATGGAAAATAAGGAAATTGTCTTAGACTTTTGTTACAGTTTCTCACCCAAAACAGTCTGTCAGCAAAACTGTAGAAAGATAACATATAGATATGAGTCAGAGAAATAATTATTCATCTGTTATTGAATTTCCACTGGACCTGTCCATCATCTGGCTGCCACTTGTGTAATAAAACGTGGTCCTTTTGCGATGTTTATTTGGTGCTGTTTGATTTATTTTTCATTGAGTGCAACTCATTTTAAAGTTAGATTCAGACAAAGTAAGGTCAATAGACTGTTTAATTTATTCTCACCATGCCTGTAAACCCTGAGCTGTGAAATTGCAACACAGCAACTGTGGCAATACAGACACTTTGAAAACAACCAGAGAGCACCTGCAGAGCCCACCAGTCCCCTTTGAGCCCACCTTCATTTGCGTTGTTTATATATTTTATGGTGTGGGTCACCGTTTTTTGCCAGAGCTCCTTCCAGCATATGTAGTCATAGACATCAGTCAGTCATCCTTGACCTTGTGGAGAAATACTTTACAGATTAGAGAAAGGGGTTTGTGAAGGTATGACATATCACCTGACTCTGTACTACATCAGACTCCAATCACACATGGCCTCGTAGCGCTGCCCCAATAATTCTTTGGATTTGTTATGGCGTTTTGATGTTCACTGTTTACACAGGATTTATAATCATGACTTCAGTGCCCCACGAGGGCTTAGAAGGTTTAGAAGGCAAACAAACCAAATTACCATGCAGAGGCAGCTGGCAGACAGTTCATCATCGCCAAGGTCAAGAAGCTCTCCAATTTTTAAAACATGAAGATATGTGGCTCTGTCTCCCCCCCGCTCCCTTTCACCAGCACTTTTCAGAGCGGCCCTTTGTTTGTCGACGAGGCCTTGGAGTTGGGCCAAAGCGGAGTATCCCATCACCTCTCTGTCAGGGAGTTTTAGCTGTGTTCATTACTTTGTCCCAGATTGATCTGAGCTCTTCGATGACAGTACAACCATTTCATTTCTGTTGATCACTGCTTTTCTAGCTCGGGGAGAAGAGGCTGTAATGACCCGTCCAGCTGCGAGGTGGACTGCTATCGTCTACGGTGTCAGATGGCTGCAGTGATTTAAAATAGTTCTACAACTGCACTGTCAGTGTGATAAAGGACAGGCTGCGACTAACCAGCTATTAGTCCTTGATTATGTTGAAGTTCAGTCCCACCAGTGGCGATTTCTCATAGACTGCAAGGGAAGCCCGGCTTCCCCTAAAATTATGAAAATTAAATGGTCAAATATGTACGGTTGTGTTGACATTTCATTGACTACAAATGTGTTGGAACACGTTCATCTCACAGACGAGTTCGTTCAGAATCAGCTTTATCACAAACCAACAGACTCGATGTTGTTCACTTCTCATACATTCCCGTTGCGCTGTTTTCTCATTCGATCTCTGCTCAGTGCATTTGTTCGTAGACCCTCAGCGTCCATGCACTTCAATGGGACTGAGTGGAACAGTTTTTTTCATTGCCTCAAAACTGGACGGTAATTGGATAAATGCCACAATGTTGTCCCGCCCCCGGATGCTCAGCATCTCTGGGGGTGAATGGAGCTGTGGGCGGAGCTTGGCCGGGCTGGACGCCAAGCTTCCATGTGCTGATTGGAGGATCAGTCGAAAGGCTGAATCTCATTTGATTGACAGCGAGTTTGAGATCTACTCCTTCACTTGACAGAGTTCAGTTTAATACCGTCACACATTCTGCTGTGAAATCGAGACAGAAACCACTACGAAATTACTCGTTCATTTCTTGCACTGTAAATAAAACACACTCATTGTACTTCCTTGTTTCAATTTAACATAATTTCAACGTTTTCTTGTTTCAGTTACATAATTTAATCATTTCTTGTTCGAGTTTAATATAGTTTTGTAGACAGTTAAATGAGTCATACTAGGTCAGAGTGAAAGGAGCATCTCTTGTTTAAAAAGGCTGAAGTCTTACATCCACAACACAATGGGCCAAGGCCGTCTGAACAGCCTGGCTCTGCTGGACATTGAGAGGACACTGGTCCAGTCCCTGGAAAAGACGCCTACTTGGTATGATAAGGTCACTGAGCATTTTCTTAAAAAGGAACAGAGGGCCGAATTTATGTTTAAATAACTTGACAATTTTTTTATGTAAGCCGACAATGAGCTTCCCCTGTCTGAAAGACAAACAGCCGCCGTTGAATCCCACAACACTTGATTCTCGGCCTGATCACAATCAAGGTGTACAAGTATATTTGCATCAGTTATTAATCAGTATTGCAAAAAGATCCTCCCAAAACTATTTCCAAAATGTTTCTTTGGCCATCTTATTACTAGATCTTGTAATCCTCCAAATTTGAAGAAAATCGGATAAAAACTGATAAAAAAGTGACCCAATGAGTGTGAAAACGTGCACAATTGTATTGTTATAAGAGAGCAAAATTATTGTACATAATGTTTTGTAACACAATAAATAATTCCTACTCAACTCCGGTGTCTTTTTTATTACAAAATACACACATCACATTGCTTTTCATTTACTGATCATTTTTGTTGAACAGCTGTTTGATTATCAATTCTTATTTTCAGTATTAAGACAATCAACCATTTTGTTCTGAAAACCTTTCTTTTACAGCCCTTTAATTGTAATAATAGAATGGGAACCTGTTATTTAAGTATTATTATGATTAAATATGCACAACTAGACAGATTTTGGTATGCTCCCTGGCTGCAGAAAATTTGGTAACAATGTGGAAAACGGATGTTTACGTCGAAGCGCATGTTTTCAATGGCGCGTTGTTCACCAAAATTCATGTAGCGTCCGCACACCAGTATACTTCCATCAATAATATCGTATATATGCCTTATAGATATATTGTTATAACTTGTTCACAAATGTTTATTTCCTCCTGTACCAGGAAGACTTAGTTACAGATCTAACAGAGATGTAACCATGTGGTAAACCAGATTTCCATTCCAATCTTGTAGAGTCCGTACACCAAGTAGTGTACGTACACCATATTCAAAATATGTGGGTCTAATTTTATTGTTTCTGTCAATATATGGAATTTTTCAGCACGCATGCTTTGGACATGACATCTATGCAATAAATAATGCATGATTATCCTGAGTGCTGAAACATTTGTATATCTTTGTAGGCATGAAATATGGAGGCTATTAGGCTGGAGTGTCTGTACACTGAATAATTTCTGATTTGACAGGGGTACAAGCCTGCGAAACTTTTACTAGACACCATAATACAAAAATATTTTGGACTTTAAAAGAGAAATATCAGACAAATAAAATGGCCTGTCTGATTTTTTTGATAGAGCATTTTTATTTTTTATCTATATGTGCACCCTTTCTGGTACCCTTGATTGTGATCAGGCCGCAACTATTAGTCCTTGATTATGTTGAAGTTCAATCCCACAATACTTGATTCTATTGCGGATACATGAAAAACAATACAACACAATACGCACAAGAAATATCCTTATTCTGCTCCATCAAGAGAATGACATATTTTGGGTTTACAGTGTTATCAGATTCATGTCATGGTGAAGGGAAATTGTATTAAAAGAGGTCTGAGAAAAATCTCGTTTAGCATGCACAAGTCAGCAACAGTAGCTCAAGGGCACTGGATGCGAGACGTAATTACAGCAGCATTGTGAATCTGATTGGTTACAGCTCACATGTAGCAAAATGACCTCAGTGCGCTCTATTGGCATGGAGTGGGACTAAATCACTGAATTCTTTAAATGAGGATGAAGGCAATGAAATAGCATATTACAGGTAGGTGTTAATGTTATTGATCGTACCTTAGCGTGTCGGGCACTTTTTTGTGTGGAAGCAAAAGTTGTGAAGTCAATGGGTACGGTTACATGAAGTTTTTTAAATCTGATTTATTTTTCCAGAAGAAATTAATTCGGAACTAAAGTATTTTCTCTTCTGTTTACATGGAAATGTTAAACCCGAATAAAGGTTTACATGAGGTATTAATGAGGTCGATAAGTGAGCTAAAGGGTTTGCGCTGCAGTGCTCACGTTGCCTTGTTCTCGCAGCCCTTCTGTTAGCTTAGCTTAGCATAGTCACTGCATTTCCATGGTCACACATAGCCAATTTTTTAAAGGTGATTTATTGTCTTTTGTAAGCGATTTTGTGAAATCTGATTCTCCCTAATTATTTCTTTAGATCTGCGACTTACTGCACTCATACAATCTTGGGACTGTTGTGTTGACGAAAGTTGGAAAATCTTTTTGTTGGAAGGGATGCATGCGCTAAACTAGCTTTGCTTTACCGTTTTAGCTTTGCATTAGTTTTTATTTCCCAAGATTTTATTAGTGCAGTAAGTCACATCGCCATGATTTGAGCCTCAATTTGTGATCATATTGACCCCAGCGGACAAAAGTAACGATTAGGGAGAACTGAGTTTCACAAAATCACTCATAAAATACTATGAATCACCTATAAAAGCCTGGTTACGTCTGACCAGAGGAATGAAGTGATTATGCTAAGCTAGGCTAAGCTAAGCTAATGGAAGGGCTGCGAGAACAAGGCAGTCGGTACACTGCAGTGTAAACTGATTTGCCCACTTATCGAACTCATTAGTGCATGACAAATGAATTAATAAAAAAACAGGTGGTGAACTCTTCCTTCAGGGTTTTCCAGGCTGGTAGATCCCATCAGAATAGCCCACTGGAACGGTTTGGTAAGACTAGACTGCATTACATATTCTTCCGCCAGCGCAGAATGTGTGCGTCATCGCAACAGGACAAGACAACGAGCATGTGCAAAACGGAAGGAATAAAGTCCAAACGGAATAAAGGGTTTACATGTCCAAGGAATAATTTAGTTCGGAATTAAAAGGGGATTAAACCAGTGACTTTATTCGGATTTAAATTTATTCCGAACTATTCTTTTTCAACTGGAATAAGGTGTTTACATGGGCATCTGAAATAGGATCTAACGTTTATTCAGATTAAACCAGGAATAAAAGTTGTCATGTAAACACACAGAGTGTAGCACAAAAGCAGTTGCAAACATAAAATGCAAGGTAGTAGCCATTTCTCAAAACACGTTCTTATCTGTTCTTCCGTTCTTGCGATCTCATGAAACGTCATCAGTCGCAGCCCAAAGTTCGCACAAACCAAGAATGCATGGAATATCCAGATGTTGTTCGTGTCTGCTAGTTTAAACCAAGGATGCACTGGTTGGTGACTCGTGTAGACTTGGTTGGGAAATATCCCAAGATGCATTTCGTGTTACTCTCAAATGCTAAGGCGGCTTCTGTGAAACTTAATTCAGAAATGTTTAATTGAGCGGATGACCGTAATGAGGTGATGTGATATAATGTTAGAATACGAGCGAGAGGCATAATAGCGAGAAATACTGTACGTCCTTATTATCATGATGTGGGATTTAACGAAATGTATTACAATTTTGAAAAATATACAAAACATATAAATGACATGTAAATACTAGTACAAATGTATTGAAATCAAATCGAGTGACATTGTAGTGATTTGAGGGAAATACGTTATGGAGCCGTTATGGTGGAAATACAACAGAGACAGGGAGGAAAGTTTACAAGTACCAGCCGTTCCAAATCCTCCTGCAGAAGCAACGTCTGAATGTATCAATCATTCTGTTGTTTGCTAAATAATTTCACATGCAAACATGCCGTTACAAATATGTTTATGACGTTATTTTGGATGTGTTTATTACAATGTGTTATTAACATATTTAAGCTAATTCGTTTATGCTAGCAGTCAGAGATGGGTTGCTAATTCTTTATGCAGGCTCATGCTAAGTTTGTGTAAATTCATTGGTTGTGTTTAGGTATAATATGCCAGCCTTTGAACTAACCTTTACTTATTTCTGATGTGATTAGCTCGATGCTAACTTGAATGGGAAAATCCATAGACACGCTAACGATTACCATTTACAGATTAATATAAGATTTACAACGTCTTTTTATCCAGCAACAAAGGTTCACATCAGAGATATTTTATACTATTCATTCTTACAACAACTGAACATACGTAAAAAACTTATTTTTTTTATCACCGGAGTACTTCAAGTCTGAAATATCACTTAAAGGCAATACACGCTGTTGATGCCAGCAACCCCCATATAACTATGCAATTAATCACAATTAATTGCAGAAATCCATGCGATTAATTGCGATTAAAAATTTTAATCGCTGCCCAGCACTATATTTTTGCAATTTGATCCTTTTTCTGGTAGCGGAGGTCAGCTCTTTTGTTTTCACCTTTTCTCCTGTTTATGGTTAGGGAGTTTAGGTTAGTTTTCTGTATTTTATTTCTTGCCTTTATTTTGGTTAGGTAATTTAGTTTGAACCTCGTGGAAGACTTTTTGTTTGTTGTTTTAGCTGCGCCCTCCCCTAACCCTTCTTTAGTTGGTAAAAGATAAATCTTGTGAACTTTAGTTTGTGACTGATGTGTGTGCTTGGGAGCTGGGAGGGGACAAAAATGAGCATATTATGTTCGCCATGGTAAACCCCTAGGCTGGGGTGTAACACATAATACATATAAGACATGACAAACTGTGAAGCTGAAACTGAAGCACTGTGGTACTGTTTATCTTTCAAATGTTCATTGTGGTCAGTTTCAGATGCTGCAGCTCTTTCATAATTCATAGTTTGAGTTCTTGTTTGTTCAGTATTAATTGTCAGCCTTGTAAATCCAAGCTGGACTGACTGTACATATCCTGACTAAGGAAAAGAAAATTCTCACTTTGTGCAGTAATCTACACCTGGCTTTTCTGCCTCTGTCCATAATAATATACATTATATAGACTAAATGTCGTCTAAAATTAACATTTATTTGCAACGTAATATAACAAACTATTACATGATCAAAAACAAATTAATTTTAGCAAAAAAAAAAAAAAAAAAGTCTCTGGTTTGAATGTCTGGGGTCGCCAGAAATTTGTGATGTTAAAATGGGGTCATGAGCCAAAAAAGGTTGGAAACCACTGGGGTATGGTTTTTGGTTTGGTTCATTTGTTTGTTTGTTTACACTCTAGCAGCAAAACTATTGGTTGAATTCATACCAAATTGGGTTTACAGATTGCCAGTGACCCAGAATAGATGTCATTACATTTTGGGAAAAGTAGGTCAAAGTTACAATTTTATGAATTTTTAAAATATTTTTTTCCCCCATTTTACTCATAATGGGCAAAATGTCACATGTATGTAGCAGCAAAACTATTGGTTGAATTCATACCAAATTCTCTTTATAGATTGCCAGTGACCCAGAATAGATGTCATTACATTTTGGGAAAAGTAGGTCAAAGTTACAATTTTTATGAATTTTTAAAATATTTTTTTCCCCCATTTTACTCATAATGGGCAAAATGTCACATGTATGTAGCAGCAAAACTATTGGTTGAATTCATACCAAATTCTCTTTATAGATTGCCAGTGACCCAGAATGGATCTCATTACATTTTGGGAACAGTCTTCAGTCTGGGAACAATCTTCCTGTTTAGTTATAATGGGCAAAATATGTGCAAGGGGTGGATTTGTTGTGCCTGGCACCACTTGTTTGCACTGTTTTTGGATATACATTTTAGTTTTTAAGCTAGTGTTTACCTGTACGATGAAGTTCCAAGTCAGATTAACACATTTATTTCATTAATATTTTCTCTGTGTCAAAGATTCAAATAATAGAATTAGAATAGAATAGAATTTCCTTTATTGTCATTTGACAGTACGAAGTGTGCATCAAACGAAATTGAGTTCAATGATTAGGGACATCGGGCCGCGCACCTGCAAGAGCGCTGCCACAAACCCTTTTCTTTCTATTCTAAATAAAAGTATAGCCTCAGACTAAAAGAGCATCAGGATTAACCCTTTCATGCATAGTAGTCACTCCAGTGGACAGCTATTCTACGGCTGTTCTATTGTTTATTTATGGGTTTTGTTGTTTTAGTTCCATATCAGCCAACACAGTGGACTCTTATGCATCATCCAAAACACTGCAATTCATACACTTACTGTAACTTTGCTGTTCTTGATAAACCTGATCTGCACTAACACGTTTTAGTGTAAATCAATTGCTAATTATTATTAGACTGTAATTAACACACAATTTTATTTATTTATTTATTTTTTGCATATCCTCCTGAGACCCAGCAATGCATTTTGTCCTCTGTCGGGGACAAAAGTTTGACAGTTTTACTTTAAAAATGCTGTGCACTGCAAAGGACATTCCATGAAAAAATCAATCAATAAATAAAAATAATTTTAAAAATGGATCTGAAAAAACTGTTACTGCATTATGTAGGTTCCAGTCAAGACAATTTTTTAATGTAAAAAAGCTAAAACTGTCAATTTCCTGGATCTCAGGAGGATTTTATCTGCATGAAATGAGTAACAACAAATATTAGAGTATGATAAAATGAGAGAAAACAATAGCAATTTAGCAATTAGTGCCATTAATTGCCAGGATAGGGGTTATGTGATGTCACTGGTTTTAACAGGCGACATCATATAACCCCTATCCTGGCATCCCTCCATTGGCTCCCTGTGTGTTTTAGAATTGATTTTAAGATTTTACTGATTACTTTTAAAGCCCGAATGGGTCTGGCCCCAAACTATATAGATGACATGTTAGCTACCTACGAGCCAGCACGCAGCCTTAGATCCTCAGGCAGAGGGGTCCTGGCTGTTCCAAAGTCGAGGCTTAAATCTAAGGGTGACCGGGCCTTTTCCATCAGGGCCCCTCGACTTTGGAACTGCCTGCCCGAGGAGATAAGGCTTGCGGAATCAGTGGCATCTTTAAAGTCACTTCTTAAAACACACTTTTATAGACTTGCTTTTATGTGATGTTTGTCCCTTTTAATTTTAATTTTAAATTTTAATTTTTTTAAAAATTTGAATCTTATCCTGTTTGATTGTTGGTTTATATTCTCATACATGATGTTATTTTATCTCACGTCTTTATTTTTGCATTGATTTAACAGCATCATGTTACGTTACCCCTGCCCTCCTTATTCCGATTCATTTAATTTATTCGAAGTGTTATGTTTCTGCATTTGTTGTACACATCTCTCCTATTATGTTGCTTCTGTTTTAGTGTTTTTACTTACATCTTGTATCCTGCTGTTGTGCCCTTTACTTGTTTGTCAAAGCACTTTGTAAACTTTGTTTTAAAAGGTGCTATATAAATAAAGCTATTATTATTAAAAATGTTTTTGTTTCATAGTTTTCACACAGTATATCACTTTCTGATGATTTTTAAATACATGTTTCTTTGTTTCAAAACTTAAATGCATGCTGTCCAGCTGAGCGGACATTTTTGTAACTCCACGAAAAATAGGTTCATAAAAAAAAAAAAAAAAAAAAAAAAAAATCAATAAAAACATCTTTTCCATGACCACCAATACAAATTTACAACTCATACAATATAAAACCATTCACAGAATACACATCACTCAGGGGAAAATGTTTAAAATGGGGCTGATTAGCACAGATATCTGCTCACAGTGCACCCTGGGTCACACAGATGATTATCTTCACGCCACCTGGTCTTGCCAGCCAGTTCTTTCATTTTGGATAACAGTCACAGAAACACTCTCGTGTATCTTGGGCTGCAGAATCCCAGCATCCCCAACGCTCTGTTTGCTGGGGGACTTGACACACATTACAATTCCAACTAAACACAATAACCCATTACTAATTTCTCTGACCATCGCCAAGAAAATCATTTTTCAAAACTGGAAATCAAAACACTCCTGCCATATCACCCACTGGACAAATTTACTCTCAGAACACATATCAACAGAAAAAATAACAGCCTACAAAACAAACAGTATATCAGCCTTTGAGGAAACATGGAACCCCTTCACAAATTATCTAAAGTCCACCCAGAACTCGTACCAAAGCAGTAACCAAAACCACAGCCATGTACAGGACCACATATCAGACCACATCCAACCCATAACAAACATTTTTTAATTGACATCATCCACATTAACTTCATTCTCTCTCTCTACCTCCATATACAGACAAACCAGGATCCCTGCTCCCCTTCATTCCCACCTACTCTTCTTTCTCCCCCTTTCTCTCCCCTCCCCTCTTTCTCTCTTCAACCAAGCCCCCCCCCCCCCCCCCCCTTGCCTTTTTCCTTTTTTTTGGATTAGAAAGTAATATTTTTATTGTTATCATTATCATCATGTTAACATTATTATTATCATATTGCTATTTACATTTCTGATCTTTTTCATTGTAATATGACGTTGTTTGTCAATACTCTGTCATTGTTGTTGTTTTTTGTTTGTTTATTTGTTTGAGTTTCCTTTTGTTTATGTGTTGTTGTTTTTCTGTCCACATTGTCTTGTTAACTATCACCAATAAAAAAAAAAAAAAAAAAAAATCAATTGCATTGTTTTTTTGTTTTTTTTGCCTAAAGAGGAGCAAAAACACTCAAGAAAAAAAATATTGACTAAGGTTCTCATCATTCACGCATGAAAGGGTTAATGCCAGTGCTGACAACTGTTTTCTGAAAATGCATATTGTATCATACAGTTGAGCTGTTAAGTGTTGACACTTGTACGCTTTAAGTGCAATGGATGAGGTAGAAAGTCTGTAGCCGCTTTCACTCCGTGTAGGCGTCAGAGCTGAGCGTTAGAAAAGTCGGTAAGATGTCAAGAGGTCACACTTACAACTAAACTATGTAGGAAATTTTTTATCAAGTGGAGGTGTTGACAATCTTTTGACCACTGTTTCCCATACAGTAAGTGAGTAGTTTCCTTACTACTAAAATGGAAGACATAATGTGACGACAAGTGAAACCTTCTCACGTTCTTTTAAGTCCCCGTGCACGCTGCAAAGCCCACAGTGGGCTTTTGCAGCAACTTTGTCTGAAAATCTGATAATGAGAAAAAAAAAAAAAAAAAAAAAAACTAGACTTGACATGAAAGAGTTGTTTGTGGTGTGGAGGCAGTTGAATATGAGCATGTGTGTGTCTGTGTGTGGTGGTGGTAGCGGTGCAGGAGGTTGATGGGTAAGATGGTTTCACAGCAAGAAAAAGGAAACACAAGCTCCCTTATGATACTATATATTATTTTGAGTAAGTCTTTGCCTTTTTATTATGATAGAAGCCCTGTTTGAGGGTTTATGTTAAAGTATAGGCTATAAAATACAAATATATTGCTGTGTTCCTATCTATATTTTTGTAGTGTGCTGCACCTGGCTGCTGGGCTATAATGGATTAGCAGTGAAATAATGATTTATACACGGATAATCTCATTAACGGTTTTGGAATCCGTGCGCCTAGGTAATCTTTTCATTACATTCCACTAATCTTAATCCTGGTGAGATAACTCCTGGGCTGCACCATGCTAGTCTGATCTCTATCACCCCTTGTTTTAATAGAGATTTGTTTAGTTGGTACAAAAAAATAACACCTTATTATCATGTCATTTACACACTAGAATCTACACTTAAACGTACACACTTCTGTGTGACGTTGTTTTCGGTATCAGCGACACCCGCTGTGGCTTCAGTCGGTGTTTAAACATTTATTATACTGTTTTACAGGCGAAATGATTTTACAGTTGAGCGTCACACAGCTGGTAACTGTTATCCTACTAGTGACCCATATAAACTGACAGCTGTTCCCTTTGTCTAGTTGTCCCCGGAAATGGAATGGACTATCTTGAGTAGTGTATGAAGACTTAAAGGAGTGATATTTTGCTTTTTTTTTTTTTAAAAATGGAATTATGTATTTTTAAAACATTTAACTGTGGTCTAAATCAGGGGTGCCAAACTCATATTAGTTCAGTGGCCACACACAGCCCAAAATGACCTGAAGTGGGCCGGATCATTAAAATAATTAATAACATAAGAATTAGTGTTGGGCAATGATTAAAATTTTAAATCGTGATTAATCGCGTGGATTTCTGTGATTAATCGCAATTAACCCTTTCATGCATGAATTTTGAGAACCATAATCAAAATTTTTTCCGAGTGTTTTTATTCATCTTTAGGCATGAAAAAAAACAATACGATTGAAAATTTTCTTCTGAAAAATAAATAAATAAATAAAATAATAATAATAATAATTTTAAAAAATGTAAAAAAAAATACATTAAAAAATAATGAAAAAAAAAAATTATGAACCTATTTTTCATGAAGTTGCAAAAATGTCCACTCAGCTGGACACACACATTAAATTTTTGACGCACAGAAACATGTATTTACTGATAAATTGTGTGAAAACTATGGGGAGGGCTTGTGATTCTGGGGGTTTATGGTCAGGGGAGATTAACATAATGTTACCAATTCATATCAGAAAAGACATGTAGTGTCTTAAAACTTTAATAAAGATATGTGTAAGAATAAAAAAAAAACAAAAAGAACAACAAAATCCATGAATATACAAGAGAGCAGCTGTAGACATATTAGACCTAAACACAACCAATGAATTTACATAAACTTAGCATGAGCCTGCATAAAGAATTAGCAACCCATCTCCGACTGCTAGCATAAACAAATTAGCTTAAACATGTTAATAACACATTGTAATAAACACATCCAAAATAACGTCATAAACATGTTTCTAACGACACATTTGCATGTGAAATTATTTAGCAAACAACAGAATGATTGATACATACAGACGTTGCTTCTGCAGGAGTTACACAAAGTTTGATTCAGAGTTACTTGTAAAGTTCGCTCTTTTCTCCCCTCAGCCAGCATGGACATACAGTACCGGCACGTGGACCGCCAAAATAAAAGCATGAGTTTCAAAATAAGAGTCTGTATGTATAAATTAATTAAGACTTGCTTGAAAGGCAGAACAATAATAAAACGGCGTGAAGGTGAGATAAAAACAATTGTCGGCGTTATTTAATGAATGCGTTAACATGGTAATAACGCGTTAACTTGCCCAGCCCTAATAAGAATATATAGATAATATCAATTCCAAAATTTGTATGTCTAACTTCTATGTTTTAGAGTGAAAAAAAGTAAAATTATATTATCAAAATGTTTACATCTACAAACTATCCTCTAAAAAAGATGTAAAAAACATGAACAACCATGAACAAAATGAAATTTATTAAGAAAAAAAAAAGTGTAATTTTAACAATTTATGCCATTATTTGACCTCAGCTTCTCATTTTCACATGTTCATTACAACTTACAGATCAAAGTGGATCTACAAATACATAAAACATTTAATAACAGGCAGAATTTTTGTGCAATTACACTTAATTCTCTTAAGACATTTCAGATTGTTCATAGTTGTTCAGGTTGTTCGCATTTTTAGTGAAAGGCTAGTCTGTAAATATAACATTTTTTGTGTAATTTTACTTTTTTTTTTTTTTCAATAAAAAGAGACAAAAAAATTGTGGTTTTCATTATTTATAGTTTATTATGATAGTATTTTACTGGTCTGACCCACTTTAGATTGAATTGACCTATAATTATTTTAACATCCTTGATTGTGAATTTCTTCAGTGTAAGGTTTGTATTTCACTAATTCATCCCGTGGGCTGGTTTGAACCCTTTGGCGGGCTGGTTTTGGCCCCCAGGCCGCATGTTTGACACCCCTGGTCTAAATAAACTGTAAATCAGGGGTGTCAAACTCACTTTAGTTCAGGGGCCACATCCAGCCTACTATGATATAAAGTGGGCCGGACCAGTAAAATAATATAAACAATAGGATAAGAACTTTTGAGCGAAAAAGTCAATTCTGTAAAATAAAAAATACACTTAAATATGCTTAAATATCCTACAATACACACAAAAATACACTTAAATATGCTTAAATATCCTACAATACACACAAAAATACACTTAAATATGCTTAAATATCCTACAATACGCACAAAAATACACTTAAATATGCTTAAATGTCCTACAGTACGCGCAAAAATACACTTAAATATGCTTAAATATCCTACAATACGCACAAAAATACACTTAAATAAGCTTAAATATCCTACAATACACGCAAAAATACACTTAAATATGCTTATATATCCCACAATACACTTAAATATGTTTAAATATCCTGCAATACACGCAAAAATACACGTAAATATGCTTAAATATCCTACAATACACTTAAATATGCTTAAATATCCTGCAATACACGCAAAAATACACTTAAAATTCCCCAATTAAAATGTTTACATCTACGAATTGTACTTGAACATAACATGAACACATATGAACAACCTGTAAAATTCTTTAGTAAAATAAGTGCAATGTTTAATGTAGTTTATCATTTATCCACATGAATCACAACTTACAGATCACAGTGGATCTGCAAATACACCAAACATTAAATAACAGGGAGAATATTATTAAAATTCCACATACTTCTCTTAAGACATTTCAGATATTCACATTTGTTTTTGTAAAAGACTAGTCTCTAAATGTGAACATTTTTGTGTAATTTTACATTTTTTTACACCAAAACAGAGACAAATTTGCAGTTTTCATTATTAATAGTTTATTATGATAATATTTTACTGTTCTCATCTACTTTAGAATTAATTGACCAACAATTATTTTAACATCCTTGATTGTTAATATTTTCAGTGTAATTTTTGTATTTCACAAATTCATCCCAGGGGCCGGATTGAACCCTTTGGCAGACCGGATTTGGCCCCTGGGCCGCATGTTTGACACCCCTGGTCTAAATAAACTGTAAATCAGGGGTGTCAAACTCACTTTAGTTCAGGGGCCACATCCAGCCTACTATGATATAAAGTGGGCCGGACCAGTAAAATAATATAAACAATAGGATAAGAACTTTTGAGCGAAAAAAGTCAATTCTGTAAAATAAAAAATACACTTAAATATGCTTAAATATCCTATAATACATGCAAAAATACACTTAAATATGCTTAAATATCCTACAATACACGCAAAAATACACGTAAATATGCTTAAATATCCTACAATACACTTAAATATGCTTAAATATCCTGCAATACACGCAAAAATACACTTAAAATTCCCTAATTAAAATGTTTACATCTACGAATTGTACTTGAACATAACATGAACAAATATGAACAACCTGTAAAATTCTTTAGTAAAATAAGTGCAATGTTAACAACATTACACCTTAGTTTCTCATTTATCCACATGAATCACAACTTACAGATCACAGTGGATCTGCAAATACACCAAACATTAAATAACAGGGAGAATATTATTAAAATTCCACATACTTCTCTTAAGACATTTCAGATATTCACATTTGTTTTTGTAAAAGACTAGTCTCTAAATGTGAACATTTTTGTGTAATTTTACATTTTTTACACCAAAACAGAGACAAATTTGCAGTTTTCATTATTTATAGTTTATTATGATAATATTTTACTGTTCTCATCTACTTTAGAATTAATTGACCAACAATTATTTTAACATCCTTGATTGTTAATATTTTCAGTGTAATTTTTGTATTTCACAAATTCATCCCAGGGGCCGGATTGAACCCTTTGGCGGACCGGATTTGGCCCCTGGGCCGCATGTTTGACACCCCTGGTCTAAATAAACTGTAAATGCTATGCTTGGGTCTAAATTCTTTATTAATTCAACTGACCTCCTGACCCAGGTCATCTGGATCCGGTCTGTTATCAGTTCCCAGAGTCAGAACCACCTGTGTTCAGCTTCTATGCTCCACATGTCTGGAACAAACTCCCAGAAAACCTCTCAGTTTATTTAAATCCAGGTTAAAGACCCACCTGTTCTCAGCTGCATTTGAATAGAGTTTGTATTCATCAGTTCAGATCCACGGAGTTCCTTTTAAGCTAAAAGTTTTTAATCTGTTTTATCTATTTATCTGATTTTTTTGTTTGTTTATTTGTTTGTTTTTCTCATGCCTATACTTTTTTTTGCTTCTGCTGTAATGCTTTTAATGTTTTATGTAAAGCACTTTGAATTGTCTTGTACATGAAATGTGCTATAGAAATAAACATGCTTTGCCTTCACAGGTCCATCTTCAACCCTATTTCTGAGTAATGACACCGGAAAGGTCATTTTGAGTGCTGGCCCTTTAAATGCAAATGAGCCACTTCATGCCCCGCCCCTTCCAGGTTGTTGGCTGTGCTGCTCTGTCCTGTTAAGCCACTTACTGGGGTTGGACAAAATAATGGAAACACCTTCACCTCAAGATGATAATGCCCCAATCCATACAGCTAGAATTGTTAAAGAATGGCATGAGGAACATTCTAATGAAGTTGAACATCTCGTATGGCCGGCACAGTCAAGGGCAAGGGCCGAGGTGAAGGGGTGTATAGTCCTCAAAACTGAGATATTTCAGGACCACACTACGAACAAAGGGGTAGGAGAAATTTCGCATAATTCTGTTTGAATCATTGGCAAGATGGAAGCAAACACAGCCAAAAAGTGCAGCAGTGTGATGAAAGAAACACACAAATGTACACATTTTCTTCGTAAACAACTTAATCATTTGATCGACCATTTCAATGCCGTTTCAATGTGTTATAGATCGTATTTCTGCGGTTTATAGTTGATAGCCACTAACAGACCACCAAAGCCCATGGAACAGAGATGGTTACAGCGACTGACAGCATGGGGAATACTTTCGGAAACAAAGTTGTCGCATCTGTTTATAGCGGCAAAATAATCAATAAGCAAAAAAATAAGCAAAATAATGGAAACACCTTCCCCTCAAGATGATAATGCCCCAATCCATACAGCTAGAATTGTTAAAGAATGGCATGAGGAACATTCTAATGAAGTTGAACATCTCGTATGGCCGGCACAGTCCCCAGACCTCAACATCATTGAGCATTTATGGTCAGTTTTAGAGATTCAAGTAAGACGTCGATTTCCACCGCCATCGTCTCTAAAAGAGTTGGAGGGTATTCTAACTGAAGAATGGCTTAAAATTCCTTTGGAAACAATTCACAAGTTGTATGAATCAATACCTTGGAGAATTGAGGCTGTAATTGCCGCAAAAGGCGGACCTACACCATATTAAATTATATTTTGTTGATGTTTTAAGGTGTTTCCATTATTTTGTCCAACCCCTGTACAACCATCATAAAAACAGACAAATTAAAATCTGATAAAAACAGCATAAGAAATATAAAAAACTAGCAAAAAAAAAAAAAAAAAAATACTAATAATAATTTGTTGCGTCAATAACTAACTAGTTACGTCCCAACATTTGCACACATAACGTCAAAGCTGAATCCCAATTCACCTCTGACCCCTACCCCTCGATTTTGCGCGTACTCATGAAGGGGTAGTGTTGTCCCGATTGTCAATCAGATGGAGGGGAAGGGCCGAGGTGAAGGGGTGTATAGTCCTCAAAACTGAGATATTTCAGGACCACACTACGAACAAAGGGGTAGGAGAAATTTCGCTTAATTCTGTTTGAATCATTGGCAAGATGGAGGTAAACACAGCCAAAAAGTGCAGCAATGTGATGAAAGAAACACACAAATGTACACATTTTCTTCGTAAACAACTTAATCATTTGATCGACCGTTTCAATGCTGTTTCAATGTGTTATAGATCGTATTTCTGCGGTTTATAGTTGATAGCCGCTAAAAGACCACCAAAGCCCATGGAACAGAGATGGTTACAGCGACTGACGGCATGGGGAATACTTTTGGAAACAAAGTTGTCGCATCTGTTTATAGCAGCATTGATGACTGCTGATGACGTAGGTCGCGAAGGGTCGTCCCATTTCATAGAGTAATAATAACAATAATAATGGATTAGATTTATATAGCACTTTTTTGGTCACTCAAAGCGCTTTACATTATTGACCCATTATTCATTCGCTCTCACATTCTCCCTCTGGTGGTGGTAAACTACATATGTAGCCACAGTTGCCCTGTAATGAGTAATGTTTCAGCCCCTACCCCTTTTACAACTCTGTTTCAAGGGGTAGTGCCAAGTGCAAGGGCCAAGGGGTAGGGGTAAGTGGGAGGGCTAAGGAGTGAATTGGGACTGGACCTAAGACTTCGGATGTTTAGCAGCAGCAGCGGTTGTAGTAAAAAATGAAAATATGTCCAAACTTTGAGACAATTACCTAAAATGTTCAGTTGTTGGTTGTATTAAGGAACATACAGGGGTTGGACAAAATAATGGAAACACCTTAAAACATCAACAAAATATAATTTAATATGGTGTAGGTCCGCCTTTTGCGGCAATTACAGCCTCAATTCTCCGAGGTATTGATTCATACAACTTGTGAATTGTTTCCAAAGGAATTTTAAGCCATTCTTCAGTTAGAATACCCTCCAACTCTTTTAGAGACGATGGCGGTGGAAATCGACGTCTTACTTGAATCTCTAAAACTGACCATAAATGCTCAATAATGTTGAGGTCTGGGGACTGTGCCGGCCATACGAGATGCTCAACTTCATTAGAATGTTCCTCATGCCATTCTTTAACAATTCTAGCTGTATGGATTGGGGCATTATCATCTTGAGGGGAAGGTGTTTCCATTATTTTGCTTATTTTTTTGCTTATTGATTATTTTGCCGCTATAAACAGATGCGACAACTTTGTTTCCGAAAGTATTCCCCATGCTGTCAGTCGCTGTAACCACCTCTGTTCCATGGGCTTTGGTGGTCTTTTAGTGGCTATCAACTATAAACCGCAGAAATACGATCTATAACACATTGAAACAGCATTGAAACGGTCGATCAAATGATTAAGTTGTTTACGAAGAAAATGTGTACATTTGTGTGTTTCTTTCATCACATTGCTGCACTTTTTGGCTGTGTTTGCTTCCATCTTGCCAATGATTCAAACAGAATTATGCGAAATTTCTCCCACCCCTTCGTTCGTAGTGTGGTCCTGAAATATCTCAGTTTTGAGGACTATACACCCCTTCACCTCGGCCCTTGCCCTCCGTCTGATTGACAATCGGGACAACACTACCCCTTCATGAGTACGCGCAAAATCGAGGGGTAGGGGTCAGAGGTGAATTGGGATTCAGCTTTGACGTTATGTGTGCAAATGTCGGGACGTAACTAGTTAGTTATTGACGCAACAAATTATTATTAGTATTTTTTTTTTTTTTTTTTTTTGCTAGTTTTTTATATTTCTTATGCTGTTTTTATCAGATTTTAATTTGTCTGTTTTTATGATGGTTGTACAGGGGTTGGACAAAATAATGGAAACACCTTAAAACATCAACAAAATATAATTTAATATGGTGTAGGTCCACCTTTTGCGGCAATTACAGCCTCAATTCTCCGAGGTATTGATTCATACAACTTGTGAATTGTTTCCAAAGGAATTTTAAGCCATTCTTCAGTTAGAATACCCTCCAACTCTTTTAGAGACGATGGCGGTGGAAATCGACGTCTTACTTGAATCTCTAAAACTGACCATAAATGCTCAATGATGTTGAGGTCTGGGGACTGTGCCGGCCATACGAGATGTTCAACTTCATTAGAATGTTCCTCATGCCATTCTTTAACAATTCTAGCTGTATGGATTGGGGCATTATCATCTTGAGGTGAAGGTGTTTCCATTATTTTGTCCAACCCCTGTATTTTGTTGTTCCTAGTCTGCCTTACACCCTGTGTTATCATGGTTTTACTTACTTATTTACTTATTTATTTCCTTGTTTCATGAGTCGTGTATGGTACTTTGGCCAGCTGTAAAGTTCTTAAAGTGCTTTAGAAATAAAGTTGGTATGGTATGGTATGGTATGGTATGGTATGGTAGGAATTAAAACGGCTGTAGAAATCCACTCTATTTTTGCCAAAATGAATATGAAGATAGCTTTGCAGCACCTGGAGGGTTCAAATTCAAACTTTTGGAACTATTTGGGTCCAAATACACAAATAAATGAACCAAAGACTAATGAAAGTGGGTTTAGCAAAATATGACCCCTTTAAAGTAAATTTGGCAAGATAATACATATCTGCTCCTGCTCCTACAGCTAGATTAGAAGCTAAAATTACTGCCATTAATCAATGTGAAAGTATTACTCTATACATGCAGTCAGTGATGTAGGACATCAGTTGTACTTGCTATAACAAGTTAATTAAAGGGAGCTAAACAGGTATTAGTTTACTGATCTAGTGAACATGTTAAGTGATCATGCAATTTACAAGAGCATCAATATGTATTTAGAGACACGGCTGTGACCTAGTTAAGTGACAGCCTGTTTTTTGTTTTTGTTTTTTTCTCGAAGGTCTTACAGACATAAATGGCTCTTTAACTGATAAACATAGTGGTGCATTTTAACGGTGCTCCTTCGGTGGCTTGTGGTCGAAAGTGGGTGTTTAGATCAGTCTGGTTGGCAACATGTGCCTCACTGAGCGCAGATATAAAGCTGATGAGAGTAATAAGAAAAAGCTGAACCGATGAACCGACAGAAGCTAGAAAGATCTGTGGAGCCAAGAGAAAACAGAAAATCACAAGTGTGTGTTTTGAAGTTGTAATTACGCAATGACCAGCCAAAAAAAAGTCATCCGTGGAATATTTTGTTGAAACGCCTTTAGCTTTGATTTAAGAACACATTTACTATGTCAGCTTTATGTCACAATAAATATACAGGGTGTCCCATAAGTCTCCATACATAGGAGACATAATACATTCCATACATACAGGGTGGGGAAGCAAAATTTACAATATTTTGAGGCAGGGATTGAAAGACAGTGTATGACCAATTAGTTTATTGAAAGTCATGAGAATTTATTTGCCACAAGAAAATTTACTTAATAGAAAATGTTTTTATTTTATGTGTCGTCCTTCTTTCTCAATAACTGCCTTCACACGCTTCCCAAAACTTGCGCAAGTGTTCCTCAAATATTCGGGTGACATCTTCTCCCATTCTTCTTTAATAGTATCTTCCAGACTTTCTCGTAATAGTTTTGCTCATAGTCATTCTCTTCTTTCCATTATAAACAGTCTTTATGGATGGAGATAGATAGATAGATAGATAGATAGATAGATAGATAGATAGATAGATAGATAGATAGATAGATAGATAGATAGATAGATAGATAGATAGATAGATAGATAGATAGATAGACAGACAGACAGACAGACAGACAGACAGACAGACAGACAGACAGACAGACAGACAGATCTGGGCAGTATAATTACTATAATAAGCAAAAACAGCAAGTCATTGCAGAAATATATATATATATATATATATATATATATATAGATATATATATAAATATATATATATATATATATATATATATATATATATAATTGTTTGCTAACACTGAACAACATGTGATGTAAGATAAAACAGGATTAAGTTGTTTCAATACCAGGCACAAACAGAAAGAAGCATATGTCATTTTGTAATAAATGATTGAACACGGTGGAGAACTCTACTGTATTAAGTTGAAATGAAGAGACAGTTGTTTGCTGAAAACCTACTGAAACTCTGAAAATCATCTTGACGGCTCCGTGAAACACATGCCATATTCCATACATGTCTATTATAGACCATCAGCGATCATTAACAGCAAGTGCGAGTGACATAAACAGGAACAAAAATGCAAAAAGAAAAACAAGCAGATTGAATAGACTGAGCGGCCAGGGCACTAATGTTTATCTGTTGTCTCGCTGCTGGGATACACTGAAAGGCTGTAATGTAATAAAAAGAAAAAAAAAAAGGTTGCTATTTTTACACTACGATCAGTAATGGTATGAGATAATTAGATCGGTGGACAGAATCAACCGTATAAACTGACATCTCTTTCTATTTTTTTTTTTTTTTTTTTGGTCGTATGTCTAACCCCTAATGTCGCAGCTGTCACTGTGAAGTGAGAAATGTAGCGTGTTGTCTCACATTAGCCCACAGCCTGGCTCTCTCCTTTATCCTGCTCAGACAGATCACTACAGTGTGTCTGGTGTACCTTTCTCTCCACACCACTGTCAGCTCTGGTAATTGACTCTTGCAGTCTCTCCTGAGCCGTCCACTACATGCCCTCTCAGGCTCCACACCCAATTACAGGCTGCAGCTCCCTGATGGGCTGAGCTGAATGACCAGGGGGAGAGCGAGGTGGTGGCGGAGTGCAATATTATTAGTCTTTGATGTGAAATCCACAGCAAAGGAGGGGTGGGGGTGGGGGTGGGGGGATGATACACATGGGCACACCTGCATATTAGTGGCATAGCCTTGTAAAACTATTAACCTATTGAGTTGGTACAGGTGCCAAGGCATTGATGCAGACCTCACAATTTGACACATCTACCTTAAACCCAGTGTACGCGGTTGGCTTTTCTGCTTTTAATCAATTACCTGACGACTTGATCTGCAAGTATAATGTGAAGGCAGAACTGTGTCAGATTTTCTTAATGTGTCCTCTGCGGAAGGCAACAGATTACGTCGGGGGTAGTATTCAGTCTTCTGCCTTAACCGAAGAGTGAGAGGTCGTTCTTTTCGGCCGTCCGACACCACCTAGATAGCCAGTGATAGGTCACCGTTGGTCAGTGGCAGTCTGTCAAAGATAAAAGGCATCAGTGGGACAGCTCTAAGAGGAGGTTCCTGAACAGAGGTTTGTTCTGACTCCAATACTTCCCATAAAGTCCGTGTTTTTATTTTTCAGCTCAATTTAGATAGCACTTTTTTTTATAATTCGAGTTTTGATTTCATTTTGTAATGGAGAATTTACATGTTTTACATTCACATGCAGTTTTTCTATACTTCTTTTGTTTTCTTTTCCAAAAAGAACAAAATTATCTAGACCAGGGGTGTCAAACTCATTTTCTTTCAGGGGCCACATTCAGCCCAGTTTGTCCTCCAGTGGGCAGGACCAATAAAATAATAGCATAATAACCTAGAAATCATGACAACTCCAATTTTTTTTTATAAGCAAAACATAACATTAAATTATAAAATCATTTACATTTTACAAATTATCCAAACAAAAAAGAACCCTCCCTACTTCTGCTGAATGAATTTCATCTTCGGGGGGGCGGGGGGGGGGGGGGGGGGGGGGGGGGGGCGCAACCCTGTCAATTACTAAAAACCAAATGAAATGGAACTGTAACTACATTTCAGTTGTTTATATTGTAATTGACCTGTTTGTTTGTTTGTTTGTTTGTTTATTTTCTTTCAATCTTTCCTTTAATGTACCAGAATGCATTGTCTTGTTATGACTGTTTTGTTTGTATTGCCCCCTTTTCTCTCTCTCTCTCTCTCTCTCTCTCTCTCTCTCTCTCTCTCTATAGGTTCTGTTTGTTTATCATGTCCGGTGTCAATTTTTGTTTTCTGAACACATCACTTGAAATGATAAGTGTTATATTTGATAAATGTTGAAAAGTTCTATAAATAAAATTAAAAACAAAAAAACAAAAAACAATTGAAAGAACAGGCAGGTTGTGACAGTTTTCTTCCACCTATATCCTACATTACTGGCACTAACTTTCACCTCAACCGAATTGTCGGCAGTCTCGGAATTTGCGAATGTCCCCATGCGCATAAATATATTGTATACCTTACCTATCTCTCTCTGTATATATCAGCAGACCAATCAATAAACGTAAGACTGTGGGGGGGGGGGGGGTCTGGGGGGTAATGAATAAAACAGGGGAATAATGCGTAAGAGCGGGGAAGGGAGCGCTACGTAACTACCGCAATGTACCTCTCTCTCTCTCTCTCTGAACAGATGAACATTCAACTGTTCGACATGTCATAGGGCCTACTGTTTACTTAAAAAAAGAATTAGGCCTGTTGAATGTTTGTTTTTTCATGATTTAAAAAAAAAAAAAAAAAAAAAAAAAAATTGACAAATCACACCCTGCTCATACATACACACACTGCATAGTTTACGACAGTGGTTCCCAACCTTTTTTGGCTCGTGACCCCATTGTCACACCACAAATTTCTGGCGACCCCAGACATTCAAAACGGAGACATTTTTCTCTTGGAGATGTCACAGTGAGGCCAGGCGGGCGAAGAAATCTTTCCATTCTCTGTTTCTACCGTGTCGGGGCAGGTTGAAGTGTAGTAACACGATTGGGTCAATGAAGTTATGCCCTCTCAGATATTATATACTGCATTTTATTTGAACTGGATTTTTATCAAGAAAAATGTGAAGTGTTGTAATTAGAATGAAATATATACTGAATCATTAACAATATTTTTTTATCAGTAATTTGTTTTTAGATTTTTTTTTATCAAGTACTAGAAATTTCAGGCGACCCCGTATGAATTCCAGGCGACCCCACAGAGAAGGTCGAAAAACACTGGTTTATGACTATAAAAATGCTCTACGATAAAGATTCTCCATGTGCCTGATACATTAAATGCTATATTAGGTGGATGTGTGGTGTTGTAATTATAATTAAATATATATTGACTCATTAAGATATATGTTTTTATCAGTAATTTGTTTTAAATTTTTTATCAATTACTAGAAATTTCAGGCGACCCCATATGAATTCCAGGCGACCCCATATGAATTCCAGGCGACCCCACAGAGAAGGTTGCAAAACACTGGTTTATGACTATAAAAATGCCCTACGATAAAGATTCTCCATGTGCCTGATACATTAAATGCTATATTAGGTGGATGTGTGGTGTTGTAATTATAATTAAATATATATTGACTCATTAAGATATTTGTTTTTATCAGTAATTTGTTTTAAATTTTTTATCAATTACTAGAAATTTCAGGCGACCCCATATGAATTCCAGGCAACCCCACGTGGAAGGTTGAAAAACACTGGTTTAGGACTATAAAAATGCTCTACGGCAGTGTTTTTCAACCTTGGGGTCGGGACCCCACATGGGGTCGCCTGGAATTCAAATGGGGTCGCCTGAAATTTCTATTAATTGATGAAAATTAAAAATAAATAAATAAATAAATAAATATGTAGTGAGTTGATAGAGACGATCACAATACATAGAAGTCATGGCAAACTGAGTCTGAAACAAGCACTGTGGTACTGTTTATCTGTAAAATGTTCATTGTGGTCAGTTTCAGATGCTGCAGCTCTTTCATAATTCATAGTTTGAGTTCTTGTTTGTTCAGTATTAATTGTTAGCCTTGTAAATCCAAGCTGGACTGACTGTACATATCCTGACCAAGGAAAATCAAATTCTCATTTTGTGCAGTAATCTACACCTCGATTTACTGCCTCCGTCCATAATAATATACATTACAATGGTCAACAACAAATTTATTGTTTAAGTTTTTTGAGCTGATTTAGGATAATTTTGGCGTGCTGAATCCAAAAATCACATTAATTTTGCTCAATCAGGTCAACTTTCTGAACTATGCTACATATTGTTTTTTTGTTTTTTGTTTTTTTTTTTACATTTTTGCTTATATTTATGGGCATTTTCACATCATATGATACAAAATTCTTTCATATTTCTTGTAATAAACGAGTTCTGAAGATTTTACTTTTGCCAATTTATGATTAATGTTTGTTTTAACATTACAGGTGAATGAAATGGCTTCGACTAGAAGATCTTGCAAAAATAAGCCTGACATATTCTGCTACATTTGCGGTGAATACACCATTGTACTTAACAGGAATCCTGTTAGAAAATGATTTTTTTTCTCTTAAAACCTATTTTGGGTGAGAACTATATAAAAAAACAACTGATAAAGTCACAAAAATGTAATCAATTTTGTGCGAAGATCAAATTTTTCAAAATCAAATTAGCAAAAAAAAAAAACCTGACCTGATTGAGAAAAACAGATGTCATTTTTGGATTTAGCGGTGCAAAATGGTCCTAATTCAGTTGAAAAAACCGAGACAACTTGCAAAAAACATTTTTTTGTACCCCAGTGTTATATAGACTAAATGTCCTCTAAAATTAACCTGGATTTGAATCATAGTACAGCAAACTACTACATGATCAAATAAATTTTAGCAAAAAAAAAAAAAAAAAAAAAGTATCTGTTTTGAATGTCTGGGGTCGCCAGAAATTTGTGATGTTAAAATGGGGTCATGAGCCAAAAAAAGATTGGAAACCACCGCTCTACGATAAAGATTCTCCACGTGCCTGATACATTAAATGCTATATTAGTGCAAACTATGCATCACTAATCTGCTCTCTTCCCAGTAAGACACCGTAAAGCCTCATCTACTGCATTTGTATCGTCTAGCCCTTTAAAAACGAAAGGTTAAACCATAATTTTTGTGGTCTTTCGTAACATACATGGACCAAAGATCGCACTGGACATTATTACTTCCACCGCCACCAACTACGTCACCCACAAAGACAGCAGAAAAGATAAAGCAGCAGAGAGATCGAGGCAAATGTTTTGGGTTTAGTAGTAGCGAGGCCTAATGGTCTATCTAAGATGTGAACAAACCAATTAGCCCGGCTGACCTTAGAGATGATGTGTCAGCCTGTCAATCTTGTGGAGAGAAGGAGTGAGGCCAAATGCTTATCTCTGTCTGACTGTTAAAGGGGGGAGATGAGTAGATGAGGAAGATGGAGGGAGAGGTGGAAAGATGTTATTGATGGCTTAGCGTAGTGGAGTAGAAGGGTCAATTAGGAAAACCACAAGTGGCACCGACCCCAGCAGACAAAAAAAAAGATCTAATAAGGACTATTGGACCACCCCATAGGGAGGAAAATCACTATCATCTGCTACAGTACCAGTATTTTCAAGAAATTCAGTCCAGTGAATCATGATTCCTATTATTACCGCCAACTGAGCACTGACTGCTGACAAATTTTATAACACCTTTAGATATTTCTACCCTGAACGCGAGGCAGACGACTTAAGATGATAAGCCGAAACAAGTACTCATTGTAATTCTAGGTTTTCGACAACTTTTACTTTTATGGATCAATGTGTCAAAGCAGCAGGTTTATAATCTAAGAATTACCCAGAGGTCTTCAGGATGTTTTTTTTTTTTTTTTTTTTTCTTGTGCATGGTAGGTACAGTAGTTCTCTATAGTGGGTACAGCTAAAAAGGAAGTTGATGCATTTAAGACCATATCCTGAAACCTAATATTGTGAGTTAGGCGTTTAGTTTTCAATCACTAAACTGTGGGTATGAGATGGAACACCATTAGACTGTCCTTCTAGTCGGGGGTTTGTTTTGATTGTGGGTTCAGTCAAGTCAAAAAGGAACTTACACAATAATAGGATTCATTTAATACAGTGGTTCTTAATCTTTTTCTGTCGGGCCGCCCTTTAGAGCATGAAAAATCTCCAAGCCCCCCCTCAACCCCAACAACATTGTACCTGTGGTGCAATTATTACTTTTACTGAAAGAAACATCAATATTGTAAGAATACTTTTTGCTTTTCCTTGAATAATTTGTTGCGCAAATTAAAAATAACTTAGATTTTTGACTGAACAATACAAATGAACTCAACAAGACTGCACCCTGAGACATTATCTTTCCAAATAAAAATAGGAAATGAGTAATTATCTTACAACTATGATAATAAGGGACATTTTTTTTTACAGAACAACAAACAAATTTTGGTAACAAAGATCAACATTCTAACAATATCAGTGGCTGTAATGAGCCCATTTACCTTGCACATCTCAGAACATTAAAGTGCAAACTGTACAAACTGTGCAAAAACAGAAACATTGCACATTTTTTTTCCAGTCCAGTCCTTGTCCATTCTCCAAACCTAAACTCTTTGTCTAGTTCAGTGACAGATCATCATGGCAGTAGATTTGTTTGTTGTACGTCCCAAAAATGAGTCCAGGGTGCTCCAACGCTAAAATATTAGTTCCACCTGATACATGTTCTAACCTGAAGAAAAAATAAACGCCTATGATCCCATGCCCGCCCCACATTTTGAGAAACACTGATTTAGTGGATGTTACTAAATGTTGTGCTCTACATGTAACAACAATAACATATATATAATATAATGATGTGTAATAACAACAATGGGATATTTATAATGTAATCATGTGTAATAGCAACAATGGGAATACTTATAATCTGTGGTGTATGGTGGTATACGGAGTATAGCTACTTATTTTTCAGTCAGTATTGCGTATATCCACTTCTAAATCCCCCTGATGTGCACCATTCAGTAGTATCTGAGCCAAATTGCTCATTTTTCCCCTTAGGATGGTGACGCCATGACCCGCCCTACTCTGTCTGTAATTGGCTAGTACTCGCTGCCTTCACTGATTAGATTGCTTAACTTAAGACATGAGGACTGATGAGCCAATCAGAGGAAGAGTAGGGCGGGTCATGCCAAGGAAAATACTGGTAACTTAGCGCTGGCCACCTCTGGAACCTGACTGGACACCTCAGGTGCCAGTGCCACCCTAGTTGATTGACAGGTCACTGCACGTCTCGTTGAAAGATGTGTGATTATTGGAAATGCAAACAAGAACGGCAGAATAAATGTCTTTTGAATGAGTGACACATATCAAGAGAAGCTACTTTCATGGAATACATAATTCTGAGGTAAGTTTTAAGGTGGTTTCAGAATGAGTCACTGTTTTAAACAACTGACCATATGACTGCATATTTAGAGGAAAAAAGATTTTGTCGCCAATAGTTAAACTGTGTGAGTAGGCTAATGCTATGAAAGGCTAACCTTATGAAAGGCTAATGCTATCCCATGTTTGCCTCATGTTGGACACATTTACATTCATGCAGCTGCTTGTGTGACCAGTAAAACCTACAAACTGCTCCTGATCAAGTCATGATCATTTTATAATAGTGAACAAATACTACTGATGGATTTTTGGGTAAAAGAAATAGAGTAGTCTTATATGTCACTTTCTAAAGCAGCGTTTTTCTGGACTACTTAAAAAAAAAAAAAGAAAAAAAAGAAGCCAAAATTTTAGAGTATACCTACTTCTCCAGGGACCACTACACCACTGCTTATAATGTAATCATGTGTAATAGCAACAATGGCATATTTATAATATAATTCATGAGAAAACTTCAATCAATTTTTGCTTGGTGGTGGCCTTGGTACCTGTTTTTGTCTGTTTGTGTGCACTGTGTGTTGTTGCTTGTTCTTCTTCTTGTATATCTTACTTCAGTTATGGTATTACGTTATCTGTAATTATCTGTTATCTTTCTTTTCTTTTACCTGCTAATGGGACTCGAGATGGAAATTAGTCATATGGCTATAATCGCTTATATTTGCATGTAAATGTTCATTAATACGAACTGTCCCATTATAAAATAAATCAATCAATCAATCATTTATTCATTCAATCAATAAAATAGTAAAATGGAAACAGTCTAATTAAAAGTTAAAGGATGATGCACTTTTTTATCCCTGTAGGGAAATTTAGTCACTGTATTATACCTGTTTTCATGCATACAACGGCGGTGCGGTGGTGCAGCAGTTAGCACCGTCACAAGAAAGTCCCGAGTCTGATCCTGGTGTGGTCCTGTCAGTGTCAATGTGAGAGTGAATGGTTGTTTGTCATCATTTGTCAACACTCTGATGAAGTGGTGACAGATCCAGGGTTTACCCATTTCCCCAAAGGTACCTGGGATAGGCTCCGGCATCCTCCTGAGGATTGAGCACTTCAGAAAAAGAACGAATAAATAGTATATAGAACACCTCGCATAGCATTAGCACTTGGCACATTAGGAGCGATTGAGCTGCCGTTGAAGACACCCCTCATCTGTAACATGATTTAGAACACCGACAGGAGAATTAACCCACGTATACCTGTTTTTGACGGTGGGGGGAAACCAACACAGTATGGGCTGACTGGGAATAAAGGACAAAAAAACCTTCTAGCTGTGAGGCACAAGTGCAAATCACTACACAAATGCACCATCCAAACGATAACCATCACATCTAAGAGCCTACAATACCTTGCTCCAGTCAATATCGCTCCTCACCCAACCCCCCCACCCCCCCATGCATTCTGTCCCTGAGGGCTCCACACTCCCTTTACTCCTTGATCATGACTCTTGTCAGAGCGGGTAGAAAAGATAGATCATTGTTAAGGGCAGGTTGGGGCAGAGTCATCTTCTCTGTCCTGGTTGTTAGCACATGATGTATCACTGTTGTCATGCGTTTCCTGGATTTGGTGCTATATGTGTATCTTTATAGCACAATCTACGGGCCAAATCCACCAGGATGACCACGAAAGATACTACAGTACAAACGGCAGTATGGTGGTCACGACTTGGAGAAAGAGTAACAATAGAACAAAAGGTGTCAATGTCTGTTCTAGGATCTTCAGTGTTGTTATTATCTGTTGTTAAGGTGGATACTGATAAATGTCTAGGCTCCACACTGACATTTGAACGTTCAATGCAATGTTACAAAGACAACCATAATAAAATAAATATAATAAAGAATAAAAAATATATATGGTGAGTTTAGAGAGACAATCCCAATCCATAAAAGACATGACAAACTGTGAGTCTGAAACTGAAGCACTGTGGTTCTGTTTATCTGTTAAATGTTCATTGTGGTCGGTTTCAGATGCTGCAGCTCTTTCAGAATTCATAGTTTGAGTTCTTGTTTGTTCAGGATGGATGGATGGATGGATGGATGGATAGATAGATAGATAGATAGATAGATAGATAGATAGATAGATAGATAGATAGATAGATAGATAGATAGATAGATAGATAGATAGATAGAGAGAGAGAGAGAGAGAGAGAGAGACTGAGATAGATAGATAGATAGATAGATAGATAGATAGATAGATAGATAGATAGATAGATAGATAGATAGATAGATAGATAGATAGATAGAGAGAGAGAGAGAGAGAGACAGATAGATAGATAGATAGATAGATAGATAGATAGATAGATAGATAGATAGATAGATAGATAGATAGATAGATAGATAGATAGAGAGAGAGAGACTGATAGATAGATAGATAGATAGATAGATAGATAGATAGATAGATAGATAGATAGATAGATAGATAGATAGATAGATAGATAGATAGATAGATAGATAGATAGATAGAGAGAGAGAGAGAGACAGATAGATAGATAGATAGATAGATAGATAGATAGATAGATAGATAGATAGATAGAGAGAGAGACTGATAGATAGATAGATAGATAGATAGATAGATAGATAGATAGATAGATAGATAGATAGATAGATAGAGAGAGAGAGAGAGAGAGAGAGAGAGAGACTGAGATAGATAGATAGATAGATAGATAGATAGATAGATAGATAGATAGATAGATAGATAGATAGATAGATAGAGAGAGAGAGAGAGAGAGAGAGAGACTGAGATAGATAGATAGATAGATAGATAGATAGATAGATAGATAGATAGATAGATAGATAGATAGATAGATAGATAGATAGATAGAGAGACTGATAGATAGATAGATAGACTGATAGATAGATAGATAGATAGATAGATAGATAGATAGATAGATAGATAGATAGATAGATAGATAGATAGATAGATAGATAGAGAGAGAGAGAGACTGATAGATCGATAGATAGAGAGAGAGAGACTGACAGATAGATAGATAGATAGATAGATAGATAGAGAGAGAGAGATAGATAGAGAGATATATATATATAGAGAGAGAGAGACTGATAGATAGATAGATAGATAGATAGATAGATAGATAGATAGATAGATAGATAGATAGAGAGAGAGAGAGAGAGAGAGAGAGAGAGAGACTGATAGATAGATAGAGATAGATAGAGAGAGAGAGAGAGACAGATAGATAGATAGATAGATAGATAGATAGATAGATAGATAGATAGATAGATAGATAGATAGATAGAGAGAGAGAGACTGATAGATAGATAGATAGATAGATAGATAGATAGATAGATAGATAGATAGATAGATAGATAGATAGATAGATAGATAGATAGATAGATAGATAGATAGATAGATAGATAGATAGATAGATAGATAGATAGTCCAACATTGCATTGATTGCACTGTATTTAAATACAACAATAGTTGTATGAATCGTCTCAAATACCAAAATATCACATTAAATAAAATGCAGTTTACTCTTCACTGTAGTGTTTACATTAAACATGTTGACTGTTGAAATAAGCTGAGAATGCAGCAATGAGTGAATCAGTGAATAAGTGTATGAAAAACATTTATAAGTGTTTTTAATGACTTTTTACATTATAATTAATTAATAATCTAATCATAAAACGTATAAATCCTTTATCGGGGTAAACACTGGAATTAACTGTGTAGATAGGAACTATTTAAAAGTAAACCTATGACTGGAAAAAAAAAATAAAAAAAACACACAAAAATATACCATTTGTATTTGAAGGCATGGATGTGTTAAAGTAAGTACAGGATATGAGCATCTATAAAATATGTCAGCAGGGGGCAAAATTGGTCCAGTATTTCAAAAGTAAATGACCTCTTACCAGCTGTGTGAAATAAGTAGCTGTGAGACGCTGAGAGGGAAAACATAAAAACAAAAAAAAAAAAAAAAAAAAACCTCATCGAACGCAGGCACTGAGAAGAACATTACCATCACATCCTGCGTGAGCTGCATAATGGGTAATTTTCTTTTACATGTCCAAAATATTGTTTCGATGTATCCATTCAACAGTTTATCTTCGTCCTGTCAGTAAGTATTCATTCAGTTGTACTTCACGGAAAATAAAGGGCGCTGATGACTTCTGTAATTTTAGGTTTAAATCAAAACGCTAAAAATACCTACGTAGGAAATATATCAAGAAAATAGTCAGTGGACAGAGGACAAAGAGGAAAAGACGTAACAATTGAAAACAATGGAAATTACTTTTAACAGAGTCCGACAAGGACAGAAACACTGCAGAGGACTAATGTTGACATTTAACTCCCATCCCATTTCTCATTTTCATCAAAGCTTTGTTAGAAAGTTAAACTGAAGGTCAGTTTTTACTTTTATTTAATTTTTTTTTTCATCCCCTCCCAAAAAAAATGTAGGAAAAAAAAAAAAAGGCTCCTGGGTCTAACAGTGTTTCTGTGCTAGTGCGATATGGTTAAAAGAGCAGCACACACACTGAAAGAATTGTGCTAATATCAACGGGTGGGTCAGGCTCTATTAATCCTTCAGTTCACACCCAGGGCTAACTTAACCCTGCCTTTGCCTTGTCTTCATTTCTTCAACATCCTCCTTTCTTTCAGTTTTAATCACAGCAGTCAGTCCAGCTCTGATATTCCCAATGCCTCTCCTTTCCGTCCTTCTAAACTCCACACCCAAAGTCAAGATAATTTAAGTTCTGTTTCAAGGGAGTGTGTAGTTTAACCCATAAAGACCCAGTGTTGCTTTTGTGGTACTTTCCAAATGATTTTTTTTCTCTATATTCAACATTTCCTGAGTGATTTATCACCATTTAATATCCAATAATCCTTAGTATTTTGAATTTTTCCAGTGAAAACATTAAATATTTCCAGAATTTAACCCTTTCATGCATGAATTAAGAAAAAAAGTGTCTAATTTATTTATTTTTGATCGATTGACTGATTTTATTACTCAAAATTAGGCTAAAGTTGAAATGCATTTTGAATTTATTTTTTTAAATATGGTTTTATTAAGAAGATTTTTAACCTCCTGATACCCAGGAATATACAAACGTAACGTGAGGGTCCGTTGGTGGTTAATAGTCTACATTGGAAACATTATGATGCAACAGTTTTTTCAAATGCTTTTTTAAAAAAATTTTTACGGAATGGCCTTTGTGGTGGACAGTTTTTGGTTGTTGTTTTTTTTGTTTTTGTTTTTGTTTTTAAAAGCTGTGAAACTCTTCTCCACAAACAGACAGTAAACCCATAGATGGGTCTTAGGAGGTTAACTTCATGAGATCACAGAGCTTCCAAATTCTAAAACTAAGATGATACTTTTTTTTTTTTTTTTTTTTTTTTTTTTATTGTATTGCTTAGGGTCTATACAGACTGCCCCCATGTGGTTTGGAGAATATTACCTTTATAACCATTTGGAAAGTCAGCTTAACCCTTTCATGCATGAATTATAAGAACCTTAGTCAACATTTTTTTCTTGAGTGTTTTTTTTCCTCTTTAGGCGTGAAAAAAACAATGCAATTGAAATTTTTTTTATGAGCCTATTTTTCGTGGAGTTAAAAAAATATCCACTCAGATGGACACCATACGTTTAATCTTTGAAGCAAAGAAACATGCATTTAAAACTCATCATCAGAAAGTGATATACTGTGTGAAAACTATGAAATAAAAACATTTTTAATGCAGCTAATCTGATGTTTTCTCACATTTTATCATACTCTAATATTAGTTATTATTCATTTCATGAAGATAATATCCTCTTGAGACCCAGGAAATTGATAATTTTAGCTTTTTTACACTAAAAAAAATTGCTTGTTTGGAAACTGCACAATGCAACAGGTTTTTTTTTTTTTTTTTTCAGATACATTTTTAAAATTATTTTTATTGATTGATTGATTTTTTAAATGGAATGTCCTTTGCAATGGACAGCATTTAAGTTAAACTATCAAACTTTTGTCCCCTACAGAGGAGAAAATGCATTGCTGGGTCTCATGAGGATATGCAAAAAAAACCAAACAAACAAAAAAAACAACTACTTTTTATTTCAGAAAACTATTAATTACAGTCTAATAACAATTAGCAATTGTTTTACACTAAAACATGTTACTGCAGATGAGGTTTATCAAGAGCAGCAAAGTTACAGTAATTGTATGAATGTCAGTGTATGGGATGGTTGCAGAAGCGTCCACTGTGTTGGCTGATATGGAACTTTACTAACTAAACCTTGTGGACAGCCTTCCCAGAAGAGTTGAAGCTGTTATAGCTGCAAAGGGTGGACCGACGTCATATTGAACCCCGTAGAATAGCAATGGGATGTCACTGAAATTCATATGCGAGTCAAGGCAGGTGAGCAAATACTTTTGGCAATATAGTGTATGTTAGATCAAGTTTATCTAGAACAGCAGAGTTACAGTAACGTTATCAAATGTAGTGTGTGGGATGATGCATAAGTGTCCACTGTGTTGGCTGATATGAAACTAAAACAACAAAATCCATGAATATACAAGACAACCGCTGTAGAATAGCTGTCCACTGTAGTGACCACTGCGCATGAAAGGGTTAAAGATTTATTTCAAGGCCAGGGTTTTTGGAAGACAAACATGATGTGAGAGGATCAGGTCAACTTTGATCTGTAATATGAATCCATGAAGTGTCGAACTTTTGTCTTCTTCCCTCCATTTAACTCGCTGTTATTTCTGCAGGCAGGCTGTGAATCAGTTATTATTAGTGCATGTGCTAAATCCTCCAAATGCATCTCAAAGGAGTCAAATCTTTGAACAGATGGCCCTCGTACAGCCATGTGTTGTTTGTGTCCACTCCGAGATGCCATCCATGAGAATGTTTTTGATTCTGTATACAGTACAGGATGTCTGACATCACAGTTAGTGAAAAGATGTTCTCAAACCTCTGCACTCTGTTTAATATGACAACGGCATATGCTGAAGGTTTTTTTTAGTACAGCCCTTCCCACTGATTTATGCTCCTCTATTCCTAGGAAAGAATCATGACTCATGCTAAATGCCTGATATTAAGTTAATGATGTGTGGGGCTGCGTTGAACATCTGGTGATTGTGGGACTAATAATAAGAAATGCAAATGAAAAGAGCTGCCCATAAGCATCCCTCCCTCATTCTCTGGTCGCTATTATTAATTTGGTCAATAGTGGACAATGAGCAGAACTGGTAGTATGAGATCCTCCTGGTCTGTTACAGTTCACCTCGGCCACTACAGGATCAAACCTTCCGAGATGATCTTAATTCAAAAATACCCAGTACTACTTTTTCGTCAGCTCCCAGATGAAGTTTTCTCTCTATTATCACCGTTTATCCCAGTGGTTCCTAACCTTTTTTGGCTCGTGACCCCATTTTAACATCACAAATTTGCTCAATTCAAGATTTTTTTTGGCTTAATTCGAGCAAAAAGACTCGAGTCGAGCTAGATCCATGTAGTGGAAATGTGGGATTAGTGCCTTGCAAAAAAGCTATTACAAAGAACTAGGGAAAGACAGAACCACCAACAAAGGATTGATTTTCACTGGGGGGTGGGGTCCTCGGAGCGGGGGGGGGTGATTAGCAGTCTATCCTTGTCAGAGCGCCGGGGGGGGCGGCGACAACCATCGTGTATGTGGGAGTAATAGTGTCGTTGTCTGAACAGGAGTGATAGTAGGGCTGCTCGATTATACAAAAAAAAATAATCACGATTATTTTAGCAATAATTGAAATCACGATAATTAAAAACGATTATTTGTTAACCTTAAAGTTGTTTATTTTTTTTCTTGCAAAACAATGTAAGGTATACTCTTTAAATATAAATAAAGCTTTTAACCATTAAAACAAAGTATGTTCACTTTTGTACGAAACAAAAAAATCTTTGACTGCAAATAAGTGTACTGTAAATTCAAGTATGTTTCCTTTTGTAAACAAATAATGCACTGGAATTAAACTGCTCTAGACTTGCCATAGAACTGGAGCAATAAAAAAAAAAACTCACGTAAAGTGCAAATTATAAATTCAAGTACGTTCAATGTAGTATGAAACATAATAAATTCAGTGGCGTGCCGTGAGGTTTCAGTTAGGTTAATACAGGAGTTGCAGCGTAAAGAGATTCGGAGACTGAAGATCGCATTGCAGACGAAGTTGTAGCCGGAGGTTTTTTTTAATGTGTTTTAGTTTTTCATAAGATTATGATAAAGGTCGCGGTGGTTAAACTTTAGATGGTTAAAAAGTTTTGTTGTGTTACCGGTTGGTGCGGACACAACTACGAAACACTTTTTGCACGTAATGGGTTTTTGCTCTTCGTCTTCTTCATCAAACCCAAAGTGGTTCCATACAATTGAATTTGACTTGCCTTTTTTGTTTACCAAGCACTTCTGCTGCGATTCTCCTGCTATTTTTCCAGACCGCTAGGTACAACTTTCCTCTTGGGGTGGACCTGCCGGCGAGCTGGCAGCTGTAGTTTAGAGGGGGGCGGGGCAGAGCAGCTCATTGTAGCTTGCGTGCGCGTGAATTAAACAACTCAAAATTAATAATTGTTTTTTCTCGATTACATAATTTTTGTAATCGTTGCGTGTAATAATCGAAATCATAATTGAATTTCGATTAATTGCACAGCCCTAAGTGAAAGTGAAACTAACTCACTTTACTGTTCCTCTAACTCTCCAGGCAGTGCACACACGCACACACACACACACACATGCACACACGCATACGCACACACGGGAGCAGCGAGCGACAGAATCTCCGCGTAGCAAAAAAGTTAATACGTTGGCTACAATTGGCCGATGTTGATTAATTGGTGATACGCTATAATCGGCCCGATTAATGGGTCAGCCGATTAATCAGTCAGGCTCTAGTTTCCATTGCGAAACAATACATGGAAATTGGTACCTGGTACTAGTTTTTTGGTACGACTTCCGCTGAGGTTCCAAGACTGGGGAACAGAAACTAACATGTCACATGTCAACACTGCAGACCACTGATTGGTCAGAGTTGTTTCTGTGACCTGCTGTTTTACAAAAAACAGATGCAGAAGTTGACAGTAAATATAGCAGTAGGTTAATCCACATGATGGCAGCCCGCAAAACTACACCATGGTCAGTCCAGGAGATTCCGTCTTTGGTGCCCGACGTAAAAATTCAGCATGAGCTTGATGAGACAACACGCAACGAGTGAGTTTATCAGTAACTGTGATCTGTAGTTGAGTTATATTGTAGAAATTGTTCAAATTTTAGCTCCAAACTCCAAAATTTTTACAATATTTTGCCTGTTACCAAATATTTATGGAGCATTGTGTTTAATGTACATGTATAAATACTAAGTCGAGGCATAATATTGTTAAAATTGCACTAATTTTTCAAATGAAATTTCTGTCTTTTCAGGTTATTCACATCTTTTTTGTAAAATGTAAATATTTTCATAATTGAATTGTTTTTTTGTTTTTTTTGTACTAAAACAACATGAAAAACTTTGATTTGTCATTATTTATAGGTTATTAAGTCATTATTTTACTGGTCTGGCTCGCTTGAGATCAAATTGGACTAAATACAGGGTGGGGAAGCAAAATTTACAATGAACATTTAGTTGTTTTTTCTCAGCAGGCACTACGTCAATTGTTTTGAAACCAAACATATATTGATGTCATAATCATACCTAACACTATTATCCATACCTTTTCAGAAACTTTTGCCCATATGAGTAATCAGGAAAGCAAACGTCAAAGAGTGTGTGATTTGCTGAATGCACTCGTCACACCAAAGGAGATTTCAAAAATAGTTGGAGTGTCCATAAAGACTGTTTATAATGGAAAGAAGAGAATGACTATGAGCAAAACTATTACCAGAAAGTCTGGAAGTGGAGGAAGCAACAAAAAAACGTACCAAAGCTTTTATTAAAGCTCTCAAATCCAAAATCCTAAAGCAGGGGTGTCAAACTCATTTTAGTTCAGGGGCCACATTCAGCCTAATATGATTTAAAGTGGGCCGGACCAGTCAAATAATATAAATAATAGGATAAAAACTGATAAATAATGTCAACTCCAAAGATTTTTCTATGTTTTTGAGTGAAAAAAGTCAAATTTTGTAATAAAAATGTTTACATCTATGAACTGTACTTGAACATAACATGAACAAATATGAACAACCTGAAAATTCTAAGTGCAATTTTATCAATATTCTGCCTTAGTTTATAAATTATACATATGCATCACAACTTACAGATCACAGTGGATCTACAAATACACAAAACATTTAGTAAGAGGCAGAATATTGGTATAATTCCAAAGACTGCTATTCAGAAATTTCAGGTTATTCACATTTTTTGTAAAAGGCTAGTCTGTAAATGTAAACATTTTTGTGTAATTTTACTTTTTTTTTACACTACAACAAAGAGAAAAAATTGTAGTTTTCATTATTTATAGGTTATTATGATAGTATTTTACTGGTCTGACCCACTTTAGATTGAATTGACCTAAAATGATTTTAACATCCTCGATTGTTAATATCTTCAGTGTAATTTCTGCATTTCATAAATTCATCCCAGGGGCCAAATTGGACCCTTTGGCGGGCCGGATTTGGACCCCGGGCCGCATGTTTGACACCTGTGTCCTAAAGGATCCAACCAAATCCATGAGAAAAATGGCAATTGAACTTGAGGTAGACAACAAGAGCGTTAGAAATGCAGTAAAATATGATTTGAAGTTAAAATCTTACACAAGAACACCAAAACACTTGTTGACAACAGCAACAAATCCAACTTTAGCAATTTTTGGGAATCATGTTTATGTCCGCCTTCTAGCCCAGATCTAAACCCTCTGGATTCTGCTGTTTGGGGCGTTTTAGAACATGCTACCAATAGAACATCACACAGCAATGTGGACTTTCTTAAAGATACTATTAAAGAAGAATGGGAGAAGTTTTCACCCGAATATTTGAGGAACACTTGCGCAAGTTTCAGGAAGCGTGTGAAGGCAGTTATTGAGAAAGAAGGAGGACACATAGAATAAAAACATTTTCTATTATGTCAATTTTCTTGTGGCAAATAAATTCTCATGACTTTCAATAAACTAATTGGTCATACACTGTCTTTCAATCCCTGCCTCAAAATATTGTAAATTTTGCTTCCCCACCCTGTATGGCCCCTGAACTAAAATGAGTTTGACAGCCCTGCAGTACAGCATGCATTTATTGGCTGCACTGAGTTTGAACATAGCCTGTAGAATAGGGTCACATAAGGCATCTAGAGGTGGGTAAATTTACAATTCCACCTGTCACATTAGCTTTGCAAAAGTGGTGAACCAGCAGTCTCTATAAGATCTAAAGGTTACGGAGGCCTTCAGTTGGTTTTTCAGTATGTCGATGCTGTGTAGCCCCAGGACTAAAAGTAGGCTGGGGAGCTCACCTGCAGAGTTCACCTGCTAGAAACCCGCCTCATTAGTATTTCCACACAGCTGAGCCTTGTGTTCGATTAAAATTTCCATTCTTTTACCGCTTGTGTACGAATGCATTTTGCTGCGATTTGGGACACACACTCAGGTTGATATTTACTCTGGTTGTGTGTTTTTTTTGTATGGTTTCATCACATTCTGTCTGAATGTGTTGAGTTTGTAAGACCCAAGGATTCAGGGTTTTTTTTATTAAAGATCCTCCTGAGTTTCTGAGACACTCCGGTAATATACTGCGTGCCCGGTCTGCTCTTGTCTTCTGTTTGACGTCAGCTGGAGTCAAACCGGTCATCCGCTGTCTTCAGACTCTCATCACCCACTGGAACTGGAGCCTGAAGCTTTTTAAAAATTAAAAATGTGGAAACGAGCCGACCGTACTACGGACGATATGATAGAGCGAGCGCTGTAGCAATTAACACTGAAGTCTGAAGTGGTGTTTCTTGTATTAGTGCACAGGTGTCAAACATGCGGCCCGGGGGCCAAATCCGGCCTGCCAAAGGGTCCAATCCGGTCCCTGGGATGAATCTGTGAAATGTAAAAAATACACTGAAGATATTATCAATCAAGGATGTTCAATCTAAAGTGGGTCAGACCAGTAAAATACTATCATAATAACCTATAAATAATTTTAAAAAGCATTTTTTTTCTTTTTGTTTTAGTGTCAAAAAAGTAAAATTACACAAAAATATTTACATTTACAGACTAGCCTTTCACAAAAAATATGAACCTGAAATGTCTTAAGAGAAGTATGTAGTATTTTAACAATATTCTGTCTGTTTTGTGCATTTGTACAGGCTGGGGAAGCAAAATTTACAATATTTTGAGGCAGGGATTGAAAGACAGTGTATGACCAATTAGTTTATTGAAAGTCATGACAATTTATTTGCCACAAGAAAATTTCCATAATAGAAAATGTTTTTATTCTATGTGTCCTCCTTCTTTCTCAATAACTGCCTTCACACGCTTCCTGAAACTTGCGCAAGTGTTCCTCAAATATTCGGGTGACAACTTCTCCCATTCTTCTTTAATAGTATCTTCCAGACTTTCTGGTAATAGTTTTGCTCATAGTCATTCTCTTCTTTCCATTATAAACAGTCTTTATGGACACTCCAACTATTTTTGAAATCTCCTTCGGTGTGACGAGTGCATTCAGCAAATCACACACTCTTTGACGTTTGCTTTCCTGATTACTCATATGGGCAAAAGTTTCTGAAAAGGTATGGATAATAGTGTTAGGTATGATTATGACATCAGTATATGTTTGGTTTCAAAACAATTGACGTAATACTTGCTGAGAAAAAACAACTAAATGTTCATTGTAAATTTTGCTTCCCCACCCTGTATTTAGTCCAATTTGATCTCAAGCGAGCCAGACCAGTAAAATAATGACTTAATAACCTATAAATAATGACAAATCAAAGTTTTTCATGTTGTTTTAGTACAAAAAAAAATTTAAATTATGAAAATATTTACATTTTACAAAAAAGATGTGAATAACTTGAAAAGACAGAAATTTCATTTGAAAAATTAGTGCAATTTTAACAATATTATGCCTCGACTTATTATTTATACATGTACATTAAACACAATGCTCCATAAATATTTGGTAACAGGCAAAATATTGTTAAAATTTTGGAGTTTGGAGCTAAAATTTGAACAATTTCTACAATATAACTCAACTACAGATCACAGTTACTGATAAACTCACTCGTTGCGTGTTGTCTCATCAAGCTCATGCTGAATTTTTACGTCGGGCACCAAAGACTGAATCTCCTGGACTGACCATGGTGTAGTTTTGCGGGCTGCCATCATGTGGATTAACCTACTGCTATATTTACTGTCAACTTCTGCATCTGTTTTTTGTAAAACAGCAGGTCACAGAAACAACTCTGACCAATCAGTGGTCTGCAGTGTTTACATGTGACGTTTTAGTATCTGTTCCCCAGTCTTGGAACCTCAGCGGAAGTGATACCAAAAAACTAGTACCAGATTCCACATACTATTACAATTGACGTAGTGCCTGCTGAGAAAAAACAACTAAATGTTCATTGTAAATTTTGCTTCCCCACCCTGTAGCTCCACTGTGATCTGTAAGTTATAATGCACATGTGTAAATGATAAACTGAGGTGTAATATTGTTAAAATTACACTTGTCTTTCTTAAGAATTTTCAGGTTGTTCATATTTGTTCATGTTATGTTCAAGTACGGTTTGTAGATGTAAACATTTTTATTACGGAATTTTACTTGTTTCACTCAAAAACATCGAGAAAACTTTGGAGTTGATATTATTTGTAAGTTTTTATCCTGTTATTTACATTATTTTACTGGTCCGGCCCACTTTAGATCATATAAAGTTGAACGTGGCCCCTGAACTAAAATGAGTTTGACACCCCTGTATTAGTGAGGAAACTGTTTAAAAGCTGTAATTGCAAAGTGACTATCAACATTGTAATTGCACATTTCGTTTTTTTTTTTTTTTTTTTTTTGTATTATTATTATTATCTAGGATTTGGAATCTTCAGATAAATCTTGTGATAGAGTAAATGTGTCAGCAGATAAACACCATAATGCTCTCTCAACAACTAAACGCAATCATACATTATGACTGAGCGTTATTAGGTCTGATATTACCGCAGTCGTTGTCATCAGAAATGTTGATATTCCCTGCTGTTAACCAGTTTTTCAGAGACATAATTCTGCTGGTGGATTAAAATTACAGAGAAGAGATAATGACACTCGAGCCATCTGGAGAGCCAAAAGAGAATTGTTAGCTGCCAATTTGCCCTGAGGGCAAAACATAAGATGGCCTTGTCACAAAAGACAAGTTCACCAAAGTGTAGAATGTCATTTTTCTTCTTCAGTATTTAATCAGTAATTAATCCGCTGTGAATACGAGGCGGCATGAAGTGGAAGCCAGAGTTTAAACTACACATAAAAATGTAGAACAGTAAAGGGGGAAAAAAGCCAAATGAGGCGTCTGTGAAGTTCATCTACATCAAGCGGATAAACAAATTCCCCAGACGTTGCCTTTTTGATGCTTTGTGGATGGTTTTGAATAGCGACGCACTGACATACAGGGTGGGGAAGCAAAATTTACAATGAACATTTAGTTGTTTTTTCTCAGCAGGCACTACGTCAGTTGTTTTGAAACCAAACATATATTGATGTCATAATCATACCTAACACTATTATCCATACCTTTTCAGAAACTTTTGCCCATATGAGTAATCAGGAAAGCAAACGTCACAGAGTGTGTGATTTGCTGAATGCACTCGTCACACCAAAGGAGATTTCAAAAATAGTTGGAGTGTCCATAAAGACTGTTTATAATGGAAAGAAGAGAATGACTATGAGCAAAACTATTACCAGAAAGTCTGGAAGATACTATTAAAGAAGAATGGGAGAAGTTGTCACCCGAATATTTGAGGAACACTTGCGCAAGTTTCAGGAAGCGTGTGAAGGCAGTTATTGTGAAAGAAGGAGGACACATAGAATAAAAACATTTTCTATTATGGAAATTTTCTTGTGGCAAATAAATTCTCATGACTTTCAATAAACTAATTGGTCATACACTGTCTTTCAATCCCTGCCTCAAAATATTGTAAATTTTGCTTCCCCACCCTGTATAAATACTAAGTCGAGGCATAATATTGTTAAAATTGCACTAATTTTTCAAATGAAATTTCTGTCTTTTCAGGTTATTCACATCTTTTTTGTAAAATGTAAATATTTTCATAATTTAATTGTTTTTTTTTTTGTACTAAAACAACATGAAAAACTTTGATTTGTCATTATTTATAGGTTATTAAGTCATTATTTTACTGGTCTGGCTCGCTTGACCCTTTTAATATTCAATACAATGACACTGGCTGGTATTTAAATAATATGCGATGGCAAAGGTTGTTTCATAAATGTGTATGAATGTATGTTCGTTCAGAGATGGTGTGATGAAGGGCTGAGAGACATTAAAAAAGGTCAGTTAGCTAAAAAAAAATAAATAAATAAATAAATAAATAAAGAGCCATGGGTGATGCTTCAGGTAAGATTCAGCCACTGTTCTAATGTGCTGTGATGCACTGTATTTGTGGAACTTATCTGATGGAAATGTAGTGGGAAATGACATATACTTGGTTAAGATACTTTTATGCCGCGTTTCCACTATGTCGCAGGTGTCAAATGTGGGGCCAAATCCGGCCCGCCAAAGGGTCCAATCCGGCCCCTGGGATGAATTTGTGAAATGCAAAAATTTACATTGAAGATACGAACAATCAAGGATGTAAAAATCATTTTAGGTCATTTCAATCTAAAGCGGATCAGACCAGTAAAATACAATTGTAATAAACTATAAATAATGAAAACTGCAAATTTGTCTCTTTGTTTTAGTGAAAAAAAAAAGTAAAATTACACAAAAATATTCACATTTACAGACTAGTATTTAACAAAAAAAAAAAAAAGTGAATATCTGAAATGTCTGCAGAGAATTTTCTCCCTGTTATTTAATGTTTGGTGTATTTGCAGATCCACTGTGATCTGTAAGTTGTGATTCATGTGGATAAATGATAAACTAAGGCGTAATATTGTTAACATTGCACTTATTTTACTCAAGAATTTTCAGGTTGTTCATATGTGTTCATGTTATGTTCAAGTACAATTCATAGATGTAAACATTTTAATTACGGAATTTTAAGTGTATTTTGCGCGTATTGTAGGATATTTAAGCAAGTGAAAAAAAAAAAGTTTCAGCCAAAAAAATCTTGAAATAAGCAAAAAAAACAAAAACAAAACAAAAACTCTGCCAATGGAACAAGTGAAAATTATCTTGGAAAGATTTATTGAAATAAGATTTTCAAGATTTATTGTCTAAAAAAAAGTTCTTATATCTCACCGAAAACGTACTCTTTAGGCGATTATGTCTAATTTTAAGTGTGATGAGATATTTTGACTAGAAATGAGAAAAATACACTTGGTATGATTTTGATTTTTGCAGTGTTCGTTGGTCTAATGTTCTAAAGTCATGGTCTAATGTTCTAAAATACATGTTCCTTTCATCTTACATGTGTTTTTGTTGTATTTTTATATTTAACTCTTGGATTTTTTTTTTTTTTTGCTACTAATGGGTAAGGAACCACAGATAGTAACTTCATGACCTTGATTTTCTACATGACAATTAAAATTTTTGAAAAATTTCCCAAAAGTTACAAAGTCTTGGTATATCCTCCAATAACACATAAGGTTAAAATGTTTAATTTCAAAGTATTTCTATGAGCGCCCTATAAAGTATTCATTTGTCATCCCAGATTGATTTAAAAAAAAAAAAATTATAAATAAAATGCACTTTTAATATAGTTTTTTCACATAGTTGTTAAAAAAAATAGCATTAAATGGTGTCAGTGACTAAAAACTTCCCAATTACCACTCCTTTTCTTGACAGTATATGCTAACACTTATACTTTACTGGCCCAACATTGCTGGCTTTGCGATGACATTTCATATATTTTCACTGAACAGTATCATTATGGCTGTATTTATAGAAGACGCATCCGAAGGGATTCTGACGGCACTGGAAAAAGGTCAGCGCATGCATTTTCCAACAGTATGCTATGTGTTAATTTAACATGCATGTTACTACTTGTATATTGTTAACCTTTACTGCAGTTTGCCTACAGTGTAAGAGAAAATACCATGCTCTACTACATTCCATTTGTATGATATGTAAAGCCATTGTAGTGATGCATTCAATTTTTTTTTTTTCCAATAATATTAAGGCAGTGATTATGTTTGTAATAAATGATATGTTGGTGTATAATGGGATTTTTTAATTTAGTTGAACGTGAACAGAATTTCTTAGAGACAGGGTTGACTTTGTAATGAGTAAGGTTATATATTATTTCTTATTGATAATTTTTTTTTTTTTTAACGAGAATATGTGTAAAGTGCAGGTGTAATGTGGTGGCCCAGAGGCACTACAGCCCAAAAAATTATCCATATAAGAAAAAAAAGAGAACAGCCCAAAAAAATTATCTACTATAAGAAAAAAGGGAACACCCCCAAAAAATTATCCACTATAAGAAAAAAAGGGAACAGTTCAAAAAAATTATCCATTATGAGACAAAAAAAACCGGAGCAGCCCAAAAAATTATCCACTATAAGAAAAAAAGTGGAACAGCCCAAAAAATTATCCTCTATAAGAAAAAAAGAGAACAGCCCAAAAAATTATCCATATAAGAAAAAAAGGGAACAGCCCAAAAAATTATCTACTATAAGAAAAAAAAATGGAACAGCCCAAAAAATTATCCTCTATAAGAAAAAAAGGGAACCCAAAAAAAATTATCCATTATGAGGAAAAAAAAAAAAACGGAACAGCCCAAAAAATTATCCACTATAAGAAAAAAAGGGAACACCCCCCAAAAATTATCCACTAAAAAAAAGGGAACAGCCCAAAAAATTATCCATGATAAGAAAAAAGAGAACAGCCCAAAAAATTATCCACTATAAGAAAAAAAGGGAAAAGCTCAAAAAATTATCCACTATAAGAAAAAATGAGAACAGCCCAAAAAATTGCCCATATAAGGAAAAAAAAGGGAACAGCCCAAAAAATTATCCAGAATAAAAAAAAGAGAACAGTTCAAAAATTATCCTTATAAGAAAAAAAAGAACAGCCCAAAAACATTATCCACTATAAGAAAAAAAGAGAACAACCCAAAAAATTATCCACTATAAGAAAAAAAGGGAACAGCCCAAAAAATTATTCACTAAAAAAAGGGGGAACAGCCCGAAAAATTATCCACTGTAAGAAAAAAGGGAACAGACAAAAAAAATTATTCACTAAAAAAAGGGGAACAGCCCAAAAAATTATCCACTAAAAAAAAGGGATCAGCCCAAAAAATTATCCACTATAAGAAAAAAGAGAACAGCCCAAACAATTATCCACTATAAGAAAAAAAGGGAACAGCTCAAAAAATTATCCACTATAAGAAAAAAAGGGAACACTCCAAAAAAATTATCCACTAAAAAAAAGGGAACAGCCCAAAAAATTATCCACTACAAGAAAAAAAGGGAAAAGCTCAAAAAATGATCCACTATAAGAAAAAAATGAGAACAGCCCAAAAAATTGCCCATATAAGGGAAAAAAGGGAACAGCCCAAAAAATCATCCAGTATAAAAAAAAGAGAACAGTTCAAAAATTATCCTTATAAGAAAAAAAAGAACAGCCCAAAAACACTATCCACTATAAGAAAAAAGAGAACAGCCCAAAAAAATTATCCACTATAAGAAAAAAAGGGAACAGCCCGAAAAATTATTCACTAAAAAAACGTGGAACAGCCCAAAAAATTATCCACTATAAGAAAAAAGAGAACGGCCCAAAAAATGATCCACTATAAGAAAAAAAAGGAACAGCTCAAAAAAAAAAAAAAAGATCCAGTATAAGAAAAAAAGAGAACAGCCCAAAAAAATATCCACTATAAGAAAAAAAAGAGAAAAGCCCAAAAAATTATCCTTTTAAGAAAAAAAAGAGAACAGCCCAAAAAATTATCCACTAAAAAAAGGGAACAGTTCAAAAAAATTATCCACTTTTTGTATTAGCATTAGCTTAGCAACGAACCTTCACACAGTGCACACAAGGTCCATTTACCAATGAAAACTACCCCAACCATACCCTAACCCTAACCCCTTAACACCCAGTCCTAACCTTAAGCAGACACAGGAACCTTAATTAACCATTTAAGCGCTTTGCAAACTATATTAATGTAAATATTTTAAAAATAACTTTATTTTTAGCGCACCGACCTCCACTTCTGGTGGGTTACTTCCTTAGCATTAGCCAAATTATCTGAAGGCCTTAAAAATTTTCATCCTATGCTTTAATTTTTTGTGGTGGCCTTAATTTTAAAGCAAGAGACCTTTCGGGTAAACAGCGCCCCCCTTAATTGAAAAGGTGGATGATGGTTTTTTGTCTTTTTTTTCTTGTAGTGGATATTTTTTTGGGCCAGTGGATAATTTTTTGTGCTGTTCTCTTTTTTTCTTATAGTGGATAATTTTTTAGCCTGTCCTCTTTTTTTTTTCTTACAGTGGATAATTTTTTGGGCTAGTGGATCGTTTTTTGGGCTGATTTCTTTTTTTTTCTTATACAGGATGATATTTTAGCCTGTTCTCTTTTTTTCTTACAGTGGGTAATTTTTTGTGTTGTTCCCTTTTCTTTTCTTTTCTTACAGTGGATCATTTTTTGGGCTGTTCTCTTTTATTTTCTTATGGTGGATAATTTTTTGTGTTGTTCCCTTTTTTCTTATGGTGGATAATTTTTTGGGCTGTTCTCTTTTTTTTCCTTATAGTGGATAATATTTTAGCCTGTTCTCTTTTTTCTTACGGTGGATCATTTTTTGGGCAAGTGGATAATTTTCGGGCTGTTCTCTTTTTTTTTTTTTTTTTTTCTTTTTTTCCCTTATAGTGGATACGTTTTTGGGCTAGTGGATAATTTTTTGGGTTGTTCTATTTTTTTCTTATAGTGGATAATTTGTTGGGCTGTTTTGTCTTTTGTTTTTCTTACAAAGGATAATATTTTAGCCTGTTCTATTTTTTCTTATAGTGGATAATTTTTTGGGCTAATGGATAATTTTTGGGCTGTCCTCTTTTTTTTTTCCTTACAGTGGATAAGTTTTTGGGCTAGTGGCTAATTTTTGGGCTGTTCTCTCTCTCTTTTTTTTTTTTTTTTCTTTATAGTGCATAATTTTTTGGGCAGTTGCACCTCTGGGCCACTGTAGTGTAATCACAGGTTAGCACTGCTTTTATGTTCTCCTTAATACCACCCAGACTTAGGAGACAAGCTCGTCACATCTCTGAAGGTGATGCATTTCTTTCCATATATGCCAGTAAGGATGGAGGACTGGCTCCAAGTCCACCGTCTGCCAATTTCCACTTTGAGGCCACACATGAATTGAGAATCCCTGTGTGACATTGAGAGGCAGGAAAACACGGCTGTTCCTCCTGGAGTGTGTGAGTGAAGTGTGTGGATGCAGTCGGAGAAAGTCACTCCTAAATCCTAGAGAGCTTTGTACGACATCACTGGAGACATATACAATAGGAGACATCGTATTACTGGAACTTCACATATTGGCCAAACTCGGATGGTTCCAGTAGGATTTCAGCCAAAAAGCAGAGTATATTATGACGAACATATGAAAATCATAAGCAGGGAATTTCAATTAATGTGGCTTTATTAATATGTAGCATCTGTTTAAGCTGCAGAGGCTGAAATCAGTGGGAAAATTACAGAATATGAAAATAAACACCTTCCTCAAGCAGCTTTGTGTTTTTGGTCCAAAACAAATACTAAATACTGTATATATATATATATATATATATATATATATATATATATATATATATATATATATACATACATACAGTACAGGCCAAAAGTTTGGACACACCTTCTCATTCTTTGCATTTTCTTTATTTTCACGACTATTTACATTGCAGATTCTCACTGAAGGCATCAAAACTATGAATGAACACATGTGGAATTATGTACTTAACAAAAAAGTGTGAAATAACTGAAAACATCTCTTATATTCTAGTTTCTTCAAAGTAGCCACCCTTAGCTCTGATGACTGCCTTGCACACCCTTGGCATTCTCTTGATGAGCTTCCAGAGGTAGTCACCTGAAATGGTTTCCTAACAGTCTTGAAGAAGTTCCCAGAGATGCTTAGCACTTGTTGGCCCTTTTGCCTTCACTCTGCAGTCCAGCTCACCCCAAACCATCTCGATTGGGTTCAGGTCCGGTGACTGTGGAGGCCAGGTCATCTGGCGCAGCACTCCATCACTCTCCTTCTTGGTCAAATATCCCTCACACAGCCTGGAGGTGTGTTTGGGGTCATTGTCCTGTTGAAAAATAAATGATGGTCCAACTAAACGCAGACCGGATGGAATGGCATGTCACTTCAGGATGCTGTGGTAGCCATGCTGATTCAGGTTGCCTTCAATCTTGAATAAATCCCCAACAGCGTCACCAGCAAAGCACCCCCACACCATCACACCTCCCCCTCCATGCTTCACGGTGGGAACCAGGCATGTAGCATCCATCCGTTCACCTTTTCTGCGTCGCACAAAGACACGGCGGTTGGATCCAAAGATCTCAAATTTGGACTCATCAGACCAAAGCACAGATTTCCACTGGTCTAATGTCCATTCCTTGGGTTTCTTGGCCCAAATAAATCTCTTCTGTTTGTTGCCTCTCCTTAGCAGTGGTTTCCTAGCAGCTGTTTGACCATGAAGGCCTGATTCACGCAGTCTCCTCTTAACAGTTGTTGTAGAGATGTGTCTGCTGCTAGAGCTCTGTGTGGTATTCATCTGGTCTCTAATCTGAGCTGCTGTTAATTTGCGATTTCTGAGGCTGGTGACTCAGATGAACTTATCTTCAGCATCAGAGGTGACTCTTGGTCTTCCTTTCCTGGGGCGGTCCTCATGTGAGCCAGTTTCGTTGTAGCGCTTGATGGTTTTTGCGACTGCACTTGGGGACACATTCAAAGTTTTTGAAATTTTCTAGACTGACTGACCTTCATTTGTTAAAGTAATGATGGCCACTCGTTTGTCTTTACTTAGCTGATTGGTTCTCGCCATAATATGCATTCTAACAGTTGTCCAATAGGGCTGTCAGCTGTGCATCAACCTGACTTCTGCACAACACAACTGATGGTCCCAACCCCATCAATAAGGCAAGAAATTCCACTAAGTAACCCTGACAAGGCACACCTATGAAGTGAAAACCATTTCAGGTGACTACCTCTTGATGCTCATCAAGAGAATGCCAAGGGTGTGCAAGGCAGTCATCAGAGCTAAGGGTGGCTACTTTGAAGAAACTAGAATATGAGATATGTTTTCAGTTAGTCAGTTCAGTTTTTTGTTAAGTACATAATTCCACATGTGTTCATTCATAGTTTTGATGCCTTCAGTGAGAATCTACAATGTAAATAGTCATGAAAATAAAGAAAATGCGAAGAATGAGAAGGTGTGTCCAAACTTTTGGCCTGTACTGTATATATATATATATATATATGTATATATATATATATATATATATATATATATATATATATATACACAGGGTGGGGAAGCAAAATTTACAATGAACATTTAGTTGTTTTTTCTCAGCAGGCACTACGTCAATTGTTTTGAAACCAAACATATATTGATGTCATAATCATACCTAACACTATTATCCATACCTTTTCAGAAACTTTTGCCCATATGAGTAATCAGGAAAGCAAACGTCAAAGAGTGTGTGATTTTCTGAATGCACTCGTCACACCAAAGGAGATTTCAAAAATAGTTGGAGTGTCCATAAAGACTGTTTATAATGGAAAGAAGAGAATGACTATGAGCAAAACTATTACCAGAAAGTCTGGAAGATACTATTAAAGAAGAATGGGAGAAGTTGTCACCCCAATATTTGAGGAACACTTGCGCAAGTTTCAGGAAGCGTGTGAAGGCAGTTATTGAGAAAGAAGGAGGACACAGAATAAAAACATTTTCTATTATGTACATTTTCTTGTGGCAAATAAATTCTCATGACTTTCAATAAACTAATTGGTCATACACTGTCTTTCAATCCTTGCCTCAACATATTGTACATTTTGCTTCCCCACCCTGTATAGGCCATTTCAAAATGCATCACTAGAACTTGCCCCCTTGGGTGGTACCAATATCCCAAATATCTGGTCTTGGCCCATCTGGCTTCATTTCCTGTACAAGTGCTCCAAGCCTCTGAGAACATGTAATTTCGGGCATGAAAAAGGTGTACGTGCAGAGGGGGGAGGGACAAATGGCAGTTGAGTTTGATAGACATATCACCATTCCATCATTTCAAAGGACCGATTAAAAAAAATGATTGGATGATGTTTTTTCAGTCCTGTCCGTTCCACAGGTGACTAAAATTTTTTATTTTTGTGTTCGAGCATTTAGTTAATTGACTGCAATTGGACTGCAATCCCTGCCTCAAAACATTGTAAATTTTGCTTCCCCACGATGTAAAGTTCCGCATCGAATGATGTCTTTCATTCCTTTTTCTTTTTCTCATCATACTGTGCCGTTTCGGTACAGCTGTGTACCGAACCGAATAGGTGTGTACCGAAACGGTTCGGTTCGGTACGTGTACCGTTACAGGCCTATTGTCTTCATAACAAAACCAGTCTGAAACATTTCACACCACCAGGCACTGGGTCATCTATCTTTATATTTAGTCTTTTGGACCCAGAGGAACGAGCTGCAGAAAGAAGGTGTGTATTTTCATATTCTATGTTTTCCCTCCTGATTTGTGGTTTGTACATTTTTAAGATTCAACAGTATTCTTCCGATTCCCTGTTCACTGCTATGAGACTGTTTGTATTATGCGCAAAACAACATCTCAGGTCAAATAAATTTATTTAAAGCTCAGTGCCATTGATAGAAACAAATAATATTCCGTATCTGAGACAGCGCCATTTATCTTGACAAATTTATGCCATGCACAGAGTATGAAAAAGAGATCAGCGAACAAGTAAATGGCATTGTATCCTCTCAGGATAATGCACAAAGCTGTGATGCATTCAATCAAAATGATGTCAGTGCCATGGGAGGAGGCTGCTGGTGTTCTCTCTTAAACAACTGAACGCATTCCCTGAAATGATGACAGGATCCTGACATTTTTATCCAGATTAGGACACAGAAAGCTTTTCAACCTTTGCAGTCTTTTGGGATGAAAGGATTCAATTACTCAGCGGTTAAGTAATGTGTTGTTTGGCTTCTGTGTTTATGTCAGCGACTCAGTAAAAGAAAATAAGGCACCATACGATTACGAATAATCACTTCGTGTGTGTGTATGCTTTAACTTGTATACGATCACATTGCTTGGAAACCGGTGAATATTTCAACAATAGGTGTCAAATGTGGAAGCATGTTCCGTAGAAGCCACTGTACGACAATGACTCCATTCATTTTCCCATTTTACACATGAATGCAGTTCTAGAAAACAAGTGAAAATCCCTATTCGCACAGGACTGTTATTACCTGTGGACCTCAAGTAATTTGCAACAATTGCGTAGGTTGTTTCTGATGTTAATCCCCTGTGAATTAACCATGTCTGTAATTTGTAAAGTAAGAATTCAACCACAAATGACGCCTCCTATTCCAGCAAATACACAGGTCCTGAGATTAAATGTGTCCCGTATGAATGGACATCTGGGTAATTTGGTGGGATACGCAACATTTTTTTGTTTCCTCTGCACCTTTATTCAACTCCCTTTCCTGGTTGATACTGATGGAAGCTGCATTGGTGATGAAAAATGTAAGTGTTAAAGTGATTAAAAAAGACAGATTTGCTTATCGTGTGCAAATGTGGGGCATAAAACAAAGATGTGGGGCATAATTTGTAAAACACCACAGTTTATACTAGCCCAGTGTACATAAGTGTAAAGATATTGTGTGCTTTGTAAATGTATAAATTGTAATTTTTTAAATTTTTTTTTTTTTGATTGATAAGTAATCATGTTGTCTTTTAAATAAATCTTAAGAAATTAGTAAACAACCATGAAACGATGCTAAATTAATATAACTATGTTTTTTTTTCTATGTGCTCTGTAAATGTACAAATTGTCATACTTTAATATTGGGAATGGACCCCAGGAAGAATAGTCTCTACTTTGGTCGAGACTAATTAAATAAAGAAATAAATAAAGAAATTATTGTTATAAGCTGTAATGGTAGTAGTTCTAGTATAATAAACAAATGTATCAATGCTTGTACTGGCAGAGTTTTTCCTATCATCTCGTAAACACGCAGTATTTTTTTCTGAACGTAAAATTTTTAAAAGAGGCGTCATCGACATATAATTTGAGTTATTTACTTAACCCATAAAGCCCCAGTGCTACTTCCAAATGGAGTAGGGCTGCACGATATTGGAAAAAACTGACATTGCGATTTTTTTTTTTTAACCCTGCGATGTATATTGCGATATGAAAAAATACCCCGGAGTATATAATAGCTGTGTGGTACCGATGTAAACGGTCAAACAAATTAGTTGTGTTACCTCTCGTGGCGACTAGTGCAAGGCACTGTCGACATAGAACACGTGATTCAGTATTATCCTTCTTGTGACCAAAAGAATTCCAGATAACTGACGTTGCTTTTCTTTTTGGCAGCGAGTCTTCGTTTATGGTGATTTTCCCTTGTTCGTTGCTCATTTTTCAATGTTGTTACCAACAACTCACTCCAAACTGATTAAGAAAGATCGTGACTGGTGGATTGTTGCGTGCAGTGTGTGTCAGGTACCCTTGAAATTAAATGAGAACACGCTGAGTTCATTGGCCTCCTACATTACAGGACCTGCGATGTGACTATTGTGCACATGTACATCGCGATGACGATGCTCAAACGATATATAGTGCAGCTCTATTCTGGTGTCTTTTTTCATATCGCAATATATATCGCATGTATTTCAATCGTCTTCTTCTCCGAAACCACAATTCTGATTGACTTCAAACTTGGTATACAGCTTCTTTGTGATGATGTCAACAAAAGTTAGCGGAATTATTTGGATCCGGATCTGATTCTGGATTTGGTGCCACTTTGAAAAATTTCCCCATTATAAGAGACAGGAAGTGGATCGATGCAATAACTCAGTAAATATAAATGATATCCAGTGTAAATTTCTACAGTCCTGCCCTGATGGGGAGATGACCAAAACATAATGTCCACATGCTGATCAGGATCTTCTTCTGGATCCGGGAACTTGCGGAAAATTTAACATGGGCTCTAATGGGGAAAAAATTTCAGTCATCTTTTTCTCCCAAACTCCAGTTCTGATTGACTTCAAACTTGGTATACAGCTTCTGTATGATGATGTCAACACAAGGTACTGAAATTATTTTGATCCGGATCTGATTCTGGATTTGGTGCGACTTTGAAAAATGTTCCCATTATAAGAGATAGGAAGCGGATTGATCCAATAAATCAGTCAGTATCAATGATATCAAGTTGGAATTTGAATTTTTTACAGATCTGATTGGAATATGACCAAAACATGGGCTATTTCTGTAATAGAATAAATACACAGAACTGGCTGATAATAAATGGCATCTGGATACATTTCCCAAAGCTTTTAATTTGGCCGGTAAGCTACAGGGCCAATGGTCCTATTTTTCAGTGTTGTTACCAGAAACTCACTCCGAACTGATTAAGAAAGATCGTGACTGGTGGATTGTTGCGTGCAGTGTGTGTCAGGGACCCTTGAAATTAAATGAGAACATATTTAGTTCATTGGCCTCCTACATTACAGGACCTGCGATGTGACTATTGCGCAAATGTACATTGAGTTGATGATGCTCAAACGATACATATAGTGTAGCTCTACTCTAGTGTATTTTTTCAGATCGCAATATATATATATATATATATATATATATATACACAGAGTGGGGAAGCAAAATTTACAATGAACATTTAGTTGTTTTTTCTCAGCAGGCACTACGTCAATTGTTTTGAAACCAAACATATATTGATGTCATAATCATACCTAACACTATTATCCATACCTTTTCAGAAACTTTTGCCCATATGAGTAATCAGGAAAGCAAACGTCAAAGAGTGTGTGATTTGCTGAATGCACTCGTCACACCAAAGGAGATTTCAAAAATAGTTGGAGTGTCCATAAAGACTGTTTATAATGGAAAGAAGAGAATGACTATGAGCAAAACTATTACCAGAAAGTCTGGAAGATACTATTAAAGAAGAATGGGAGAAGTTGTCACCCCAATATTTGAGGAACACTTGCGCAAGTTTCAGGAAGTGTGTGAAGGCAGTTATTGAGAAAGAAGGAGGACACATAGAATAAAAACATTTTCTATTATGTACATTTTCTTGTGGCAAATAAATTCTCATGACTTTCAATAAACTAATTGGTCATACACTGTCTTTCAATCCCTGCCTCAAAATATTGTAAATTTTGCTTCCCCACCCTGTATACATATATATATATCGCAGGGTTAAAAAAAAATCGTAATGTCAGTTTTTTTAGCTTACCGGCCGACAGGCTGTAAGCTGTTGTCGTCATGCGGCGTCCGTCTGTCGTCCGTTACAAAAATTTCAATCGTCTGCTGCTCAGAAACCACAATTCCGATTGACTTCAAACTTGGTATACAGCTTCTTTATGATGATGTCAACAAAAGTTAGTGAAATTATTGGGATCCGGATCTGATTCTGGATTTGGTGCCACTTTGAAAATTTTTCCCATTATAATAGATAGGAAGTGGATTGATCCAATAAATCAGTCAGTATCAATGATATCAATTTGGAATTTGAATTTTTTACAGATCTGATTGGAATATGACCAAAACATGGGCTATTTCTGTAATAGAATAAATACACAGAACTGGGTGATACTAAATGGCATCTGGATACATTTCCCAAAGCTTTTCATTTGGCCGATAAACTACAGGGCCATTGGTCCTATTTTTTCCAATATCGTGCAGCCCTACTGTCCTCACTTTGCCGTTTCAAGCCTTTTCAAATACCACAGCTAAACCGGCACAGACCAACACGGAACATTGCTTTTGGATTGCTACATCTGTGTCTTAACCAAACCAAGAAGTGATCAAATCTTTCTTAAAGTGAGGACGAAGAAGGGTGTAGCAGGGTGACAGCTCGTATGAGGAGGCCTGGTAGAAATCTCTCTGTGAGGAGAGATAAAAGGAGAAAGAAAATGTTGGATGCTCTTTGGGTTAATTGCATTTGACATCCATCCTTGCCTTGTGTATTTCTCCTCTAAGGTTGCACTCTGTAAGACAGGACAAAGTGTGGGATTGGGTGCTGATGAACAGAGGGAGTTGTGAAGCTGTGTGTTGAAGAGAGAGGGTATTGTAAGGATACATAGGTTTCACTTTGATCATGATGAATGTTCAGCTGATGCTGCCTTCCTTTTAGTCTCCAAGGAGACTGTGGAGGAGGCGGGTTTAACATTTGAAGTCTCATAATAGATCTGGGTGGGAGAAAGTTGAGCTAGTCGCAGCAGGGGGTTGCAGAATGTGTAAGTTTGATTATGTCGCCGTGGATGTGAAGGTTGACTGTCATGTTGTACAGTAGAATACTTGCAATGTATGAAATTCAAACTTTTTAGTGTTCCCTGAGTCACTGTGTATAAAGATGGGACATACGATCAAGACACATCGCAGCTTCTAAAACACACAAGTCATTTCATTCAACTACTGTTAACCCATAAAGACCCAGCGCTACTTTTGTGGCAGTTCCCAAATCAAGTTTTCTCTATATCGTCGGCTTCCTGATAAAACCTGCTAAGTGACATTGTTAGTCGGGAATAAAAACCTGCTATCTCCCCTATTATAGCTTCAAATTTCAGTCTCCTGTGAAAGTTTACATTCCATCATAAGTACCAACAGTAAAGGAACAGATTTTTTTTTGGTCATATTTCACAGTTTCCTGTTATATAACCAGTTTTTTGTTTCTCCTGTAAAATTTGCCAGAAGTCACATAGCAGGTTTTATCAGGAAGGCGACAATATTTAACTTTTCCAAAGTGATTTATCACCATTTATTATAACATAATCTTCTGTATTTTGGAGTTTTTCCCAGTGAAAAGCGTGTATTTTCCTACTGATCATGTAAATGTTCAGAAAATCTCAGATTAAAGTTGAGGGTTATTATATCAGAAACAGAGAAAACTGAAGAAAAAGTGGCTTTTTCAACAACATATCATTAACTGAACATAAAAATAACTGTCTCCATCCACTGTCATTGATCCAACTCAATGGGTTTTAGTGGTGAATCAGTGTTGTAGAAGATGACAGCGTTTCCATGTCTGATGACCATGAAAAGATGACAAACTGTATTTTAGACCAATTATTTACATGTACCGGTAAGATTAGTGGATCAACAGATATTAAACAATTTACATCAGTATATATGATTGTGGCTGTTTTAATTAAATATACATATATAAATATATACCTGCTATATCAAGCTATCGATTCAAAGAAAGATGAAGAAATTATCTGTAAATATATGTAATATTTTAAATATGTGTAAACACAATTTGATCTGAAATATTTTTCATGCTATAGATCATGTGTTCATTCATTTGAGGCCCTACAGGGGTTGGACAAAATAATGGAAACACCTTAAAACATCAACAAAATATAATTTAATATGGTGTAGGTCCGCCTTTTGCGGCAATTACAGCCTCAATTCTCAGAGGTATTGATTCATACAACTTGTGAATTGTTTCCAAAGGAATTTTAAGCCATTCTTCAGTTAGAATACCCTCCAACTCTTTTAGAGACGATGGCGGTGGAAATCGACGTCTTACTTGAATCTCTAAAACTGACCATAAATGCTCAATAATGTTGAGGTCTGGGGACTGTGCCGGCCATACGAGATGTTCAACTTCATTAGAATGTTCCTCATGCCATTCTTTAACAATTCTAGCTGTATGGATTGGGGCATTATCATCTTGAGGTGAAGGTGTTTCCATTATTTTGTCCAACCCCTGTATGTTTGCATAAACTGCAGGATGGATTCAGACTCAGATTTTGACAATCTAGAGCATTTCATGTCTTAGACTTCCCTCTACACAGTCTACGTCTGCAGTGAAGTGAGTAAAAGTCTGTGAGATCTGAGCTCCAGGTCTGTTTAAGGAGGGAACGAGTGAAGCAAAGTGAATGAGCAGCAGCTGGTTGTGAGTCCTGTTCTGCCAACTAACATGGTCAAACTGGCCCAAAGTCACCCCACAGCACTCGGACTGTCCAAACAACATCAACAACCCCCCCCCCCCATAAAGCAGTGAGTTGGAACAGCATCAGGTGGAGAGGCCTGTCACGAAGATGCGGCTCCACTTGGATGAGGATGTAGACAAGATCCTGGAGGTGACATTGAAGGGCAGTGCTGTCCGGTGTGACTGGAGCAGAAACTGGATATGGAATGGTTCGGTCCAAGCGTCCAGGGTGTGTGGTGACCCTGAAACACCCTTTAACCCTGGGTTATCCACTGAGGGAAGAATACACCACCATGCCCAAACTAAGGATTAGGACCCCAAATGGGTCACAAGCCTATATTTGGACATTGTGGTATCAAAAACCAGCATTTTAATCAAAGTATTCATTTTATATTCAAAAGTATTCATTTTATAATCAAAGTATTAATTTAATAATCGAAAATATTCATTTGCATGCCATAAGTTAAATTTCAGTACAGTGTGACGGTTGTAACAGAGTGGTTGACTTTTTTCCTAGGAGACCCACAAAAAGAACGAAAATGTGCAGCCATTGAAGGAACGAGTGAATTTATGCAAAGTTACAAAAAGGGGCGGGCAGAAAGAACATGTGAGCTCATGGAAAGTTCCGGAAAATGTGGTGTGCAAAAGAAGTACGTACATGTGAGTCGAAATTTTTGAACATTCTGGGAAGTACCTTACATTTTCCGGGAAAAAGTTACATATTTATATATGTTTGACCGATCCTGACCGACACCAAAGAAACCTCACCCTATCGGGGACAAGCTGAGAGGGGGGTTTCCGACGTGACTAGATTAATGTTCAAAATATGATAAAGAATGGGTATGGTTTGTAGCTAAACCCAACCTACTTTTCATGATATAAAAGTGGTCTCTCAGAGCGAAAAAGTCAGTTGTTTCTGCAGATGTCAACTCAGTGTTTATTTTGTGTATGAATAAACACTTTATGCGGCTTTGTGCGTGGGGGTGCGGTCCATACATAACGTCACTTACGCTAGTGTGAAACTGAAACTGAAACTTAACCCTGTAAAGCCTGAACTATTAAATCATTGACAGAAAATTCCAGTTCTTTCAAACTGGAGCCTTTATTGGTCCTTCTGAACAACCTAAAAAACTTTTTTTTTCAAATATCAATTTCCATGTATGAGTTTCAATTTTATATCATATTTGATACATCGGGGGCCTATTGCACAGAACTAGGATAAGGTATTAAGCCAGGATATGTTGGTGATCCTGGCGAAGTTCACCAACATGCCACCAGTAGGTACTTGTGCTAACGGTTATTAACCTTGTAAAGCCTGAACCATTAAATCTTTGACAGAAAGTTCCAGTTGTTTGAAACTAGAACCTTTATCGGTCCTTCTGAACAACCCAAAAAACATTTTTTCAAATATCAATTTCCATGTACGAGTTTCAATTTTGTATCATATGTGATACATTGGGTCTTAATGCTCAAATATTATTATTTTTGAACAAACAAAAACACAATATAACACAAACATGTCTAACAAATTGGTAATTCATTTTCAAAATTGGCAAAGTTCTGCCTCCATGCTCATTAATGACAGTCTTGTAGTGTCACTGGAAAGGCCTCTAGTGAATGAATTCCTCCCCCCGGTGGATTATCTGTGTGTTACATGTATTTAATTGTATACATCAGGTTTTTCAAGAAAAAAAATATCACACTGATCATGTAGAGGGCTTGAAAACTCATGTATCAAATATATGTTTGGCATTATAGGGTTAACATACTTTCAACGTCCGACCCCCGACTTCTATGCCTCTCTTATACAGCAGATCTTACATGAAATTTTCACAACTTGTAGCTTGTGTCCACTGGACCTCCTCCGCTGCTCTATGGGCCCCCCACAAATGCTGGGCCCCATGAATTAGTCATGTATGTCATGAATTTGTACTGAGTTCATTATGAGTTTTGTTGAACAACATTTCAATGCCAGACCTGACATCGGGGGATAGGGGGGGTAGAAGAAGGGGAGACAACGAGAGAAGAAGGTGGCGAAGACCCTCACAAGACCCTCTCAAATTTCCCTTAACCAAACAGATACAGAATAACTGGACAACTGGACTCTTCACTTTGGAAAGCTGTTTTTTTTTTTTTTTTATATCAGTTTTTGCAACTTAAAATTCCATTTATCTGTGGACGAGAGGCACAAACGTAGAGAAAAATATCCGTACTCCTGTGCACAGGGCATAAACAAACAGAGCAAAACTACATTTAGAAGGACTGTTTGTAACTGAGTTTGAAAGCATTAGGCCTGTGTACACGTAAACTTCTGACCCCGACTGCATGTTCCATCTGGAGACCCCTAAACAGCAGCAGCTAATGTACAATGAGAGTGTATTTAGTGCTGCAGAATTCAGCAGAGAGATGCTTTGTAGAGATAGAGTAGACGACGGAAATAGAAATGCTCCTTAGTATTCTCTACCATTCTCTTGCTTTAAATCAATACAAAAACCTTGCTTTTTCTCTCCGACCTGAAAATATGATTTAATAGCACTGTATGAATTCACCCCTTAGCCAAGAATAGTAAAGGTCCTTCTCTCCTGGTGATGCTTCGCCATCTTTTTGTATTCAGTCATCTATATCCACATAAGCTTTTATTCTCCTGGCCATTTATGTGGATCCATTTGCATTAAAATGATACTGGCAGCCCTGCCTGGACAGCTGGACACTGCTGTCATACACAGATCCCTGCAACACCCTGTTTGGGAGCAATAATACTTTCAGTTTTCTCAGAATAATTTTCAGACAGAATTAGTCTGACTCCCTCAAGCTAGACACATGCCAGACTAGACTGTAAATGAGACTGGATAAATCTCAGTTCATCCTGGAGCTGAGCTACAAAAAAGTGAATGCTTAATGTTGTTTTTAAAGAGCTCGGGATATACACACACAGTCTGAGTCATTCTGAAGTTAAAAGAATTCAGCTGATGACTCAATATTCCAAATATCACACATGCCTTTAATCCAGACTTCCCCTAATTCACTCCCTCGGTTGCTCGGTCTACCACCTTCATTTCACTTTACTTCAAGCTTCAGTAGTTTTCGCCATCCCAGTGCAGAAGTGTCATGTTCAACATACAGCGTATGGAGGTCTAACAGGAAACAACACTTCAGGACCACCTCTTGGCTGTTTTCAGGCTGTAGAAACTGTACCTAGTGACTCAAGACTAAAGGTGGGCAATCCTGGTCCTTGAGGGCCGGTATCCTGCATGTTTTAGATGTTTCCTTCTTCCAGCACACCTGAGGGTCATTATCAGGCTCCTGCAGAGCTTGATGATAGGCTTATCATGTGAACCAGGGGCTCGTTTCTGGGTTAAATAGTAAACGCAGCCCTTTGTGTGCCCTTCAGCGCAAATAGTGAGTGAACGATGGGTTGGCGAATGCAGAGGCTTTACGAACACAAAACCCGTTTTTGCGCTCGTTGTGTTCGCTAAGCTATCGTTTGCTCACTATTTGCGTTCAAGGGTGTGCTAAACAGGTGTGTTCACTATTTAACCCAGAAGAATGCCTCCGCTCCTGCTGTTTCCAGTCATCAGCATTATGGTTAGAATGAAGAACTATTATAGGATATCTGTGACCCCGGATCTGTGACCACCCTTACCCTCACTTGTCTGGATGGACCTCCTCACCTTCATCTGAGTATACAGGATGGGGAAGCAAAATTTACAATATTTTGAGGCAGGGATTGAAAGACAGTGTATGACCACTTAGTTTATTGAAAGTCATGAGAGTTTATTTGCCACAAGAAAATTGACATAATAGAAAATGTTTTTATTCTATGTGTCCTCCTTCTTTCTCAATAACTGCCTTCACACGCTTCCTGAAACTTGCGCAAGTGTTCCTCAAATATTCAGGTGAAAACTTCTCCCATTCTTCTTTAATAGTATCTTCCAGACTTTCTGGTAATAGTTTTGCTCATAGTCATTCTCTTCTTTCCATTCTAAACAGTCTTTATGGACACTCCAACTATTTTTGAAATCTCCTTTGGTGTGACGAGTGCATTCAGCAAATCACACACTCTTTGACGTTTGCTTTCCTGATTACTCATATGGGCAAAAGTTTCTGAAAAGGTATGGATAATAGTGTTCGGTATGATTATGACATCAATATATGTTTGGTTTCAAAACAATTGATGTAGTGCCCGCTGAGAAAAAACAACTAAATGTTCATTGTAAATTTTGCTTCCCCACCCTGTATATCACAGAAATATTCGCTGCTTAGTTCGTTACATGCTGTAAGGCCTATGATGATGAGGACGAAGACCTGCCACCATGACTGATGGTAGAGGGTTGTCATGATGCAGATCTGGGACTGGTTTTAATCCATAAAGACCCAAACATCCACTGGCGACCAAAATCATTTACTGATGTCAACTGTTTAATACTTGTTGATCCTTTAATTCTATCAATCCATGTAAATAATTGGTGTAAAATACAGTTTGTCATCTTTTCATGGTCATCAGATATGACACATTTAGATGTTCAGAGGCTCCATAGTTACCGTGGAAACACTGTCATCTTCTACAACACTGATTCACCAGTAAAACCCGTGGAGTTTAATCAATGACAGTGAATGGAGACACTTGGTTTATGTTCAGTTAATGAGAGATTTTACCAAAAAAAAAAAAAAAAAGTCCCTTTTTCTTCTGTTTTTTCTCTGTTTTTGATGTCATAACTCAACTTTATCTGAGTTTTTATGAACATCTACACGATCAGTGAATTAAAGGTAGGAAAATACATGATTTTCACTTGAGAATACAAAATATAAAGCAAAATACTAGAAAAAAGTTGAGCAAAGTTGCAGCACTAACTGGACATTTTCCATTTTGTTTTGGCTGCTCTCTGTTTTCTCTTTTCATTTCAGTGATTTCTAATCCTAATGATTATACAAATAAACCCAATGGGAACTGAAAGAGCAATAAGTAGCAATGTAACATTTGCTGTTGCAACAGCGGAATTCTTTTAATAGACCTGTTTTAATGATAGTGGTTATAGTAATTATTTATTGATAAATTAACCACAGGATGATTCAGATAATAAGAAAATGGACAATGGACAAACGATTAAGAAAAAAACTAAATAACAGGTTCAACAAATGTGATTTTTTTGGCTTCATATTTCCATTGCAGCATGGAAACACTATCAGGTCTTCTATCATTATATTTAGTTATTTGATTTGAGAAGAGAGCAGAGAACTGTGCTGTAAAATTTTGATGTGTTCCCCCTAATTTCTGGCTCATCCCTCTAATCTTACCCATGCTTTTTCCTGCTCACGCTGTCATTATCTCTCATACCTCATATTGTAGTAAGTGAGGTTATTACCACCATTATTTTAACACTTTTACAGCTATCGGGGACCGTTGGTCGTTGTAATCTGAAGAAAACTAATAGGAGGAAATGTAGAGCTTGTGACATGTGATACTGGTTAGAAGTGACTTTATTTGAAATGGAAACCGATCAGATTTTCTGTGACTGTTCACATTACAAGATCTCTAAGTTGGTTATTTATCATTTGTTTTTCATCATTAAATGCCCATTAAAAAAAAAAAAAAATTGACGCAACAACATTGGTCTAAACCAGAAAAAAATTCAGTTTCTGGCTCTTATAGATCACTTTGAACGAACTGTGCCCCCACCATAAAAAAAAAAAAAAAAAAAAAAAAAAAAATATATATATATATATATATATATATATATATATATACAGGATGGGAAGCAAAATTTACAATGTTTTGAGGCAGGGATTGAAAGACAGTGTATGACCAATTAGTTTATTGAAAGTCATGAGAATTTATTTGCCACAAGAAAATTGACATAATAGAAAATGTTTTTATTCTGTGTGTCCTCCTTCTTTCTCAATAACTGCCTTCAAACGCTTCCTGAAACTTGCGTAAGTGTTCCTCAAATATTCGGGTAACAACTTCTCCCATTCTTCTTTAATAGTATCTTCCAGACTTTCTCGTAATAGTTTTGCTCATAGTCATTCTCTTCTTCCATTATAAACAGTCTTTATGGACACTCCAACTATTTTTGAAATCTCCTTTGGTGTGACGAGTGCATTCAGCAAATCACACACTCTTCAACGTTTGCTTTCCTGATTACTCACATGGGCAAAAGTTTCTGAAAAGGTATGGATAATAGTGTGAGGTACGATTATGACATCAATATATGTTTGGTTTCAAAACAATTGACGTAGTGCCTGCTGAGAAAAAACAACTAAATGTTCATTGTAAATTTTCCTTCCCCACCCTATATATATATATATATATATATATATATATATATATATATATATATATATATATATATATATATATATGGGTACTTCTATGAAACTAGTCCCTAAACATAGGACGTGGGGGCTAAAAATTAAAACAAAATGTAGACTAATATTATGAAGTAATTATGGAACCACTTTAGGTCTATTTTAAAAATAAATATTTACATAGATAAAAGAGAAACTACTTTTCAGATAAAACACATTTTTATATTATTTTCATACAAAAATCCACATGTAACACGGTAAGAAGGATTTTTTTTATTCTCTCACAGGTAAACTTTGGGAATCGAAGTAAATATGCAAGGCAGAGCGTTTCACAAAAATGACAGCTGTTGTAAAATCCCTCATGATTTATTTGTGTTTAAATGGGCAGGTTCTGCATGTAACATGAGTGGACACAATGGGTTACACACAAAACCTGGAACGAGACTGAGACTCATGAAAAACCCCTATGTCTGGATTAGAAAAAATACTTGGATCAACACATTTAACACAGTGTCTTTATTTACAGAAATATTTATTGTTTACTTATTATATATTATATAAGAGCGTCAAAACAAGGTATTCGAAATCTCTCTGAAGGGACATTTTACAAACAGTTTTTGACTGATTAGTGTTGCTAATGCCGCGTTTTCACTACATGGTATCGGCTTGACTTGACTCGACTCGTCCTTTTTGCATTTCCATTATGAAAAAGGACCTGGAATCTGGTACCCGGTACTAGTTTTTTGGTATCACCTCTACCAAGGTTCCAGGACTGTGGACCAGATACTAAAATGTGACGTGTAAACACTGCAGACCACTGATTGGTCAGAGTTGTCTCTGTGACCCGCCATTTTACAAAAAACAGATGCGGAAGTTGACAGTAAATATAGCGGTAGGTTAATCCACATGATGACAGCCCGCAAAACTACACCATGGTTCGTCGAGGAGGTTCAGACGTAAAAATTCAGCATGAGCTTGACGAGACAACACACAATAAGCGAGTTTATCAGCAACCGTCTGAGCAGACGACACGGAAGTAACGCGCCGCATCACAGTGACGTCCAGGTACTGTAAAGTCGGTAGTATCCTGTAATGGAAACGGTCTCCAGGAATAGGACCTGGCACCTGAGTCGAGTTGAGCCGAGTCGAGCCGGTTCCACATCGTGGAAACGCGGCATTAATGACCCACATTTTTACTTATAAATTCATTTTTGCTCTAGTTGGACCATAAGGGATTAATCAAAACAAGGAGCTAATTTATATTGAAATAAATGTTGGAATAGAAATCAATTAAAGTTCGCTCTCTGGCGGGACATTACTGTGTTTTGACCCAAGACCATTTCAAGCCATGTTTTCCAGATCAAATCCACTGATAAGTAGCTTTTCCTGTCCCAATTTTGGGCCCAAATATTTTACGAAAAAATCACTAATTTTGGGATGGCTCAGAGCAAGCGTATAATTTTTGCCTTTATCTGAGGTCATCATTTGGTACGTCCTGGGGGGAAATATGTCTAAATTTGTCTTTTATTATTGGGTCTAAAAAGCTGGTAAAGTATTAAATGAACCCAGTTTCATAGAAGCACCCATATTCTTTTGGATAAATAAACTGATGTAATCTCAGGAGTTTCTGCAGGACCACCCATGTGAAATCCATAGGACATCATGTTGTAGACATCTCCAAAGTGGATTTCCGTCTGCGTTCCAGTCACCGAGCCCTCTGGCCTACACCTGAACCTTAGTCGTGCCATCATAGGTATTTAAGCATCACGTTTACTCCTTTTTCCTGGCTTAGACTAATCTTGATTCTCACTCATCTCTTCTTCAGCTCAGCCTCAGCTCATTTCAGTTCTGCTTCCTGTGAACTCCAGGACTGCAAGAACTCCTCCTGGGCTACCACTATCATCTGTTTCTGGAAAGTTGTCAAAAAGGAGTTGGCTATCTGTGTGGAATTCCTGCTAGAGTCATTAAGTCGTTCCGGGCTGGCTCTGGGCGGTCCTCGCTCCAGGAATCCTGCGAGATGGATGGCTCATCCTCTGCTGCCCACTGATTCAGCATCCTTGATTTTCATTGTGGTAAGTAATCTGCTTTTAGGATGAATATATTTGTTACATATACAAATACCTCATTAACGCATTTAAGACATTTAAGAAATTACTAGAGCCGGACTGATATGGGATTTTTGGGGCCGATGCCGATACCGATTCTGGGGGCTAAAAAAAGCCGATATCCAATATATCAGCTGATATCCGATATTGGCCAATAACCGATATATTGGCTGATATATGAAATAAGAACACTGATCTACACAGGATATAATAATCTTATATCAGTTAATTGTGGACAGGTGGATAAACAGTTGCATAAATCTTTGTTTATCTCATGAAGATAATTTACACAACTTTCAAATGCAAACTATACAATCACAAAAATAATTAGAGCAAAAAATATGACTGATGACACAATTATGTTTTCACTCACAAATTTTGATGTGTCTGCCTCACGGCACTACAACTTCTTATGTGGACTAAGGACTAAACTGAGCATGTGCAGAGTGAATTAGGTGAGTCCTAAGTTGTTCCTGATTGGAGCAATAGCAAGAGTTACAACTGACCCGTGTTACAACTGTCCCTAGTCTCCCCTATACTATTAACACTCAGGCCTGCTGGCAGAATGAAACCGTGAGGTAGACAGGAAGTGCACGGACATGGGTGTGTGTGGGGGTGAATACTGCATAAGACAAGGGGGTGGGGGTGGGGGGTCGGAGTGTGTGTGTGCGTGTGGGGGGTGTAGCTCCATGATTATGTGATTGTGTGTGGGGGGGTGATAGCGTCATTGTCCGAGCAGGAGTGAAAGTGAAACTAATTCACTTTAAAGTTCCTCTTATTCTCCGGGCAGCACACACACACACACACACACACACACACACAAACAAACACACACACACACACACACACAGGAGCAGCGAATGACAGAATCTCCGCACAGCAAAAAAAGTTAATATATCGGCTACATAATTGGCTGATGTTGATTAATTGGTGATACGCTATAATTGGCCCAATTAATTGGCCGGCCGATTAATCGGGCTTAGTCGGGCTCTAGAAATTATACTAGTCCTCTAAACCCTAAGGCTAACATGGTCCACTTCGATTTTTTTTCTTTTTTTTTCGTATTTTGACTATAAAAAGGTTTGAAAATATGCTGTGAGTGAGTCTGTTTGCCCTGTTTTCCAGATCTTTAAAAATCTAGGAATCATTTACAATTTACTGCATGTTATAATTCCGCTAAAACGCTGTCTTCTCCAGCTTCTAATACAGGCATGAGTGAAATTAACATCATGACTCCTATAAAGCACAACGCCTCAGGTTTCAGAAACCATTGGAATTTTTCCAATTGCACAAACAGTGAAAGAGTTACAGCCTTCCAAACTGTATGTGTGTGTCAGCGATGACACGTCTAGGGGTGTGTATTGGCAAGAATCTGGCGATACAAAAGAAATCACAATACTAGGATCATCATATATCATGATATCGTTAAAAAGTAGGGATGTCCGATATTGGCTTTTTTGCAAAAAAACGATATGCCGATATTGTCTAACGCTTAATTTCCGATTCCAATATCTACCGATACTGCTGCCGATATATGTGGGATATTAAACTAATTTTAGGTAACATCACATATCTCCTGTCATGGAATTAACACATCATGCTTAATTTTATTGTGATGCCCCATTGGATGTATTCTCAAATGCAACAAGGCTTTCAAAATGTAAACACTGTCTGTGCAAAGAATACATACTTTTTTAACCCTTTCATGCACGAATTATGAGAACCTTAGTCACATTTTTTTTTTCCTGATTGTTTTTATTCCTCTTTAGGCATGAAAAAAAAAACAAAAACAAAAAAACCAACAACAATGTGATTGAAATTTTTTTTTAACAAACCTATTTTTCATAGAGTTACAAAAATGTCCAACGTGTTTAATTTTTGAAACAAAGAAACATATTTAAAACGCAATATCAGAAAGTGATATACTTTGTTAAATCTATGAAATAAAAATATTTTTTAATGCAGATAATCTGATGTTTTCTCTCATTTTAACCCTTAGGGGTCACACTCTAATACTAGCTATTACTCACTTCATGGAGATAATAAAAAATATATATACAGGGTGGGGAAGCAAAATTTACAATGAACATTTAGTTGTTTTTTCTCAGCAGGCACTACATCAATTGTTTTGAAACCAAACATATATTGATGTCATAATCATACCTAACACTATTATCCAGACCTTTTCAGAAACTTTTGCCCATATGAGTAATCAGGAAAGCAAACGTCAAAGAGTGTGTGATTTGCTGAATGCACTCGTCACACCAAAGGAGATTTCAAAAATAGTTGGAGTGTCCATAAAGACTGTTTATAATGGAAAGAAGAGAATGACTATGAGCAAAACTATAAAAGTCTGGGAGATACTATTATAGAAGAATGGGAGAAGTTGTCACCCGAATATTTGAGGAACACTTGCGCAAGTTTCAGGAAGTGTGTGAAGGCTGTTATTGAGAAAGAAGGAGGACACATAGAATAAAAACATTTTCTATTATGTCAATTTTCTTGTGGCAAATAAATTCTCATGACTTTCAATAAACTAATTGGTCATACACTGTCTTTCAATCCCTGCCTCAAAATATTGTAAATTTTGCTTCCCCACCCTGTACATATATATGTCGAGGCCCAAAATGGAATCTGGCCCGATTCAGAATCGGGCCGGCCCAGAATGGAATTCTATTCTAGGTCGGCCTAGAATGGAATCCTGCTGCTATAATGTTATTTTTATACCATGTTTAATGCAAATGATCCATAATTCCATAATTTGTCATAATTTTACATTTTCAGTCTTACATACCTTGAGTAACTATTGTCAGTTTCAGTCGATTTCACTGTACCATATATTGGTGGGGAGTACCACTAGGTTCTATTTGTAAATAAAGTGTATTATAGTTTACAATTAAAATGTTTGTTTCATTTTTTTTCCCACATATTTGCAAATTCCATGTATTGATTTTTTTAATAATTTAGATCATTTGCATTAAACATGGTATAAAAATAACATTATAGCAGCAGGATTCCATTCTAGGCCGGCCTAGAATAGAATTCCATTCTGGGCCGGCCCGATTCTGAATCGGGCCAGATTCCGTTTTGGGCCTCAACATATATATATATATATATAAATACTCAAACATGTTAGTGCAGATAAGGTTTATCAAGAACCGCAAAGTTATAGTAATAGTAGGAATGTCAGTGTATGGGATGATGTATAAGCTTCCACTGTGTTGGCTGATATGGAACTAAAACAACAAAACCCATGAACATACAAGAGAACATCTGGAGAATAACTGTCCACTGGAGTGACCAGTATGCATGAAAGGGTTAAACATGTGTCTTTATTTCAAAAGTTAAATGCATGGACATTTTTGTTACTCTATGAAAAAAACAAACAAAAAAACTTGATCACATTGTTTTTTTCATGCCTACGGAGGAATAAAAACACTGTAAAAATCTTACAAACGAGTGCACCGTTACACCCCCTAGTGCAGACACACAACTATCACACCTAGGGGTCGTTTACATTGACCAATTAAGCTATTTAAGGATATGTGTTTTGATGGTGAGAGGAGTATCTAGAGAGAACCCATGCAAGGACCCTCCTACTGTAGGGCAACATTAGTAACCACTGCACCACCATGCTACCCCTAATGCATATATTATGCTGCGTTCCAGGCTGTTTTTTGAGCCTGTAAGTCACAACTTCAAACCACGACTCACGGCTTTGTAACATTCCGGGCAAGTCACGCCAAACTGCCTGAGCGCAAGAAATTGTGGTAGCTAGATGTAAACAAACCAGCATGGTGGACCGTACGTTATGCTCATTTACAATCATTTCTATCCCAGAGGTGTTTGCTCTTTGCTTATTTGAGGAAAACAGAGGAGGAAAAAGGGTGCATAAGGCAAGAGATGCTGTTCTACCTTGTGGTGGATTCCTTGCCACCACCATCTTGTACGATCTAGTACACAGGTGTCAAACATGCGGCCCGGGGGCCAAAACCAGCCCGCCAAAGAGTCCAATCTGGCCCGTGGGATGAATTTACAAAGTGCAAAATGCAAAAATTAACCTGAAGATGTTAACAGTCAAATGCATCAAACTCAAAAATAACAGCATAATAACCTAGAAATAATGACTCCAAATGTTCTTCTTGGTTTAACCCTTTCATGCATGAATTAGGAGAACCATAGACAAGATTTTTTTCCCTCTTTAGGCATGAAAAAAACAATGCGATAGAATTTTTTTTTTTTTTTAATGAACCTATTTTTCATGGAGTTACAAAAATGTCCACTCAGCTGGACACCATGTGTTTAATTTTTGAAGCAAAGAAACATGTATTTAAAACTCAATATCAGAAAGTGATATACTGTGTGAAAACTATGAAATAATATTTTTAATGCAGTAGATCTGATATTTTCTCACATTTCATCACACTCTAATACAGTCTACTCTTGTTAAACCGCCCTCCGTTATACCGCCATTTTCGCTCACCGCCGACCAAAACCATTGCACAAAAATCCCCAATGCATTATTTCATTAGCTACCGCCATTTCCGCCTATCGCCATCCGCCAGCCCAGTTCCATGCACAAACAACACTTATACCATTGATTTCCCGACCGTTATACCGCCAGCGTGATTGCCATCGAGTACACATAAATTTTAACAATGCACTGAAACAAACGCGCCAGACGCTGATCGCGACAAGCTACGAGTAGGTCTACGGAACGGCCACCGTTCACTTATCGCAGAACACTCAGTAGGTCAGGATGTCGGGAAGATGACGTGGGATTAAGCCAAAGCCTCAAGATGATGGGGTGTCATTTCCCGACACGGTATAATAATGCTTCAAATGTTTCCCCACTTTAAATGATCCCTTACAACATAACAGAATCAAGATTTATTTAGAAACGCAATTAGAACGGGTTAACGGAGGCAGCATAGACATCATATAGTAAAGACATGTACATTATGGACGCAACCCGTTGTAACGCCATTTTCGCTATACCGCCAATTTGGCCGTGAACTGAAGTTGGCGGTATAACGAGAGTAGACTGTACTAGTTATTACTCACTTAATGGAGATACAATATAAAAACAATCTTTTTGTTTAAGTAACCTGTTAATTACAGTCTAGTGACTGAAAATTGATTTACACTCAAACATGTTAGTGCAGATCAGCTTTATCAAGAACAGCAAAGATACAGTAATGGCATAAATGTCAGTGTATGGGATGGTACATAAGTGTCCACTGTGTAGACTGATATGGAACTAAAACAAAATCCATGCAATGTGATGTTATGACTTTGCGTCAATTTGCACGCAATTTGCAAATAATATGAAGTTTTTTAACACAAAGTGCAAAGTGTGCCTAAAAGGCGCACCCAGATACCAGAGGGTTAACAATAAAATGTCAATAACCTGAACAAATATGAACAACCTGGAATGTCTAAAGAAAAATAAGTTCAATTTCAACAATATTCTGCCTATTTTGTGTCTTGGTAGATCAGAGCCATAATGCACATGTAGAAATCATAAGTTGAGGCAGAATATTGATAAAATTGTACTATTTTTTCTTCAGAAATTTAATTTTTTCCCCAGTTATTCACATCTTTTTTGTTTTGGATAGAAATAGTTTCATCATCTAATGTTATTTTTTGCACTAAAAAATTTGGAGTTGTCATTATTTCTAGGCTATTCTGCTATTATTTTACTGGTCCGGCCTGCTGGAGGTCAAACTGAGCTGAATGTGGCCCCTGAAAGAAAATGAGTTTGACACCCCTGATCTAGTACGAGTCACAGGTTTGACTGCCATTCCAGTGCATTTTCACCGGTAGAAAGTTGGAAAAACATGAGTTACAGGTTGCTTGGAACGCAGAATAAGTCTCTGAGAAAAGTAAAAAATACACCAATATACAGGGTGGGGAAGCAAAATTTACAATATTTTGAGGCAGGGATTGAAAGACAGTGTATGACCAATTAGTTTATTGAAAGTCATGAGAATTTATTTGCCACAAGAAAATTGACATAATAGAAAATGTTTTTATTCTATGTGTCCTCCTTCTTTCTCAATAACTGCCTTCACACGCTTCCTGAAACTTGCGCGAGTGTTCCTCAAATATTCGGGTGACAACTTCTCCCATTCTTCTTTAATAGTATCTTTAAGAAAGCTGACATTGCTGTGTGATGTTCTATTGGTAGCATGTTCTAAAACGCCCCAAATAGCAGAATCCAGAGGGTTTAGATCTGGGCTAGAAGGCGGACATAAACATGATTCCCAAAAATTGCTAAAGTTGGATTTGTTGCTGTTGTCAACAAGTGTTTTGGTGTTCTTGTGTAAGAGTTTAACTTCAAATCATATTTTACTGCATTTCTAACGCTCTTGTTGTCTACCTCAAGTTCAATTGCCATTTTTCTCATGGATTTGGTTGGATCCTTTAGGACACAGGTGTCAAACATGCGGCCCGGGGGCCAAATCCGGCCCGCCAAAGGGTCCAATTTGGCCCCTGGGATGAATTTATGAAATGCAGAAATTACACTGAAGATATTAACAATCGAGGATGTTAAAATCATTTTAGGTCAATTCAATCTAAAGTGGGTCAGACCAGTAAAATATTATCATAATGACCTATAAATAATGAAAACTACAATTTTTTCTCTTTGTTGTAGTGTAAAAAAAAAAAAGTAAAATTACACAAAAATGTTTACATTTACAGACTAGCCTTTTACAAAAAATGTGAATAACCTGAAATTTCTGAATAGCAGTCTTTGGAATTATACCAATATTCTGCCTCTTACTAAATGATTTGTGTCTTTGTAGATCCACTGTGATCTGTAAGTTGTGATGCATATGTATAATTTATAAACTAAGGCAGAATATTGATAAAATTGCACTTAGAATTTTCAGGTCGTTCATATTTGTTCATGTTATGTTCAAGTACGGTTCATAGATGTAAACATTTTTATTACAAAATTTGACTTTTTTCACTCAAAAACATAGAAAAATCTTTGGAGTTGACATTATTTATCAGTTTTTATCCTATTATTTATATTATTTGACTGGTCCGGCCCACTTTAAATCATATTAGGCTGAATGTGGCCCCTGAACTAAAATGAGTTTGACACCCCTGCTTTAGGATTTTGGATTTGAGAGCTTTAATAAAAGCTTTGGTACGTTTTTTGTTGCTTCCTCCACTTCCAGACTTTCTGGTAGTAGTTTTGCTCATAGTCATTCTCTTCTTTCCATTATAAACAGTCTTTATGGACACTCCAACTATTTTTGAAATCTCCTTTGGTGTGACGAGTGCATTCAGCAAATCACACACTCTTTGACGTTTGCTTTCCTGATTACTCATATGGGCAAAAGTTTCTGAAAAGGTATGGATAATAGTGTTAGGTATGATTATGACATCAATATATGTTTGGTTTCAAAACAATTGACGTAGTGCCTGCTGAGAAAAAACAACTAAATGTTCATTGTAAATTTTGCTTCCCCACCCTGTAGTAACATGTCAGAATTGAAGATGATGAACCACACAGATGAAGCAACATGTGAACAGAAAGAGAGTCATAGCAAAACAGATTATGTGCCAACGCTGGAGATCATAATTCTTTTTAGTGCTCTGGTGTAGCTCCTCTTCTTATAATTTAGTTTTTTTGGCAGTTGTCAAACCAGCTTAGAAGTATTTTATTGCCACCAGGTGGACTGAAGCCAATTCCATCTCGATTATAGGCTCTGGCAGTCTCGTTACCTCAACTTTGGAACGTCTGTACAGTGAAAAGAGTGAAATTCTGTCTATGGGTTTGGTGTTTGGCTTCAAATCTGAACAGTTTAGAGAGTTTTTATACTCTCCCACCACATCTGGACATGAGGCCATTCCCATGCAGTATGATTCTACGTCTCATACAACAAACAGAGATTCACTAATATGTTGGTGTCCTCACCTCAGATGACAGCACCGCAGTCACATTCCTCATCCTTTTCTTTTCATTTCCAGACAATACTGATGCTCAATAGGATTCAAAGGCTATTGATTTGAAGACAATGCCGTTGGTGTGAACATTGTGTTTGACTAACATGACTCATGGCCTTCTATATCGATTTTTATAACACTTAATAGGTGCATTGTCTGGGTGAAAATTGTGAAGTTATTACATTGAACAGTGTTAACCCATAAAGACCCAAAACCCAAAAGCATCTACTGATCTAAACTGTTTTATACCTGTTGGTCCAATAATCCTATCCATACATGTAAATAATTGTTGTAAAATACACTTGTTCATCTTTTCATGGTCATCAGATATGACTCATTTGGACGTTCAGAGGCTCCGTAGTTACCGTGGAAACTCCATCATCTTCTACAACATTGATTCACTAGTAAAACCCATAGAGTTGAATCAATTACAGTGGATGGAGACACTTGGTTTATGTTCAGTTAATGATAGATTTTGCTAAAAAAGCCACTTTTTCTTCAGTTTTCTCTGTTTTTAATATAATAACCCTCAACTTTAATCTGAGCTTTTATAAAAATCGGTATAATCAGTGAATTAAATATCGGAAAATACCTGATTCCCATGAGAAAAATGCAAAATACAAAGGATTGTTTTATAATAAATGGTGATAAGTCTCTTAGGAAATGTTAACCCTATAACGCCAAACGTCTCATATTTGATACATGACTTTTGAAGCCCTCTACATCACAGGTGTCAAACATGCGGCCCGGGGGCCAAATCCGGCCTGTCAAAGGGTTCAATCCGGACCCTGGGATGAATTTTTGAAATGCAAAAATTACACTGAAGATATGAACAATCAAGTATGTAAAAATCATGTTAGGTCATTTCAGTCTAAAGTGGATCAGACCAGAAAAATACTATCATAATAACCTATAAATAATGAAAACTGTACATTTGTCTCTTTGTTTAAGTGTAAAAAAAAGTAAAATTACAAAAGAAAAAATTCACATTTACAGACTAGCCTTTTACAAAAAATGTGAAAATTTGAAATGTCTTATAATAATATTCTTTCTGTTATTTAATGTTTTGTGTATTTGTAGCTCCACTGTGATCTGTAAGTTGTGATTCACATGTATAAATGATAAACTAAGGAGTAATATCGTTAACGTTGCACTTATTTTACAAAAGAATTTTCAGGTTGTTCATATTTGTTCATGTTATGTTCAAGACAATTCGTAGATGTAAACACTTTCATTATGAAATTTACTTTTTTCACTCAAACATTCTTATCCTATTATTTATATTATTTTACTGGTCCCACCCACTTTATATCATATTAGGCTGAATGTGGTCCCTGAACTAAAATGAGTTTGACACTCCCACTCTACGTGATCAGTGTGATATTTTTTTTCTTGAAAAACCTGATGTATACAATTAGATACATGCAATACACAGATAATCCACCAGGGGGGGGGGAATTCATTCACCAGAGGCCTTTCTAGTGACACTACAAGATTGACATTAATGAGGAAGGAGGCAGAACTTTCCCATTTTTGAAAAGGAATTACCAATTTGTTTGTTCTTTCTTTGTTCAAAAATAATAATATTTGAGCATTGAGACCCGATGTATCAAATATGATACAAAATTGGATCTCATATATGGTAATTGATATTTGAAAAAAAATTTGAGGGTTGTTCAGAAGGACCAATAAAGGCTCCGGTTTCAAAGAACTAGAATTTTCTGTCAATGATTTAATGGTTCAGGCTTTACAGGGTTAAATCTAGAGAAAAATAATCATCCGTGAACTGCCACTGGGTCTGTATGGGTTAAAATACACAACTGACTAAATGATGAGTAAAGCCTCTTTTCTGCAGTCAGGGTTTACCTTCTTCAATGTTTTTTTTTCATATTCAGTTGCAAGTTCAAGGCTATACGGAGAGTGATTTTTGCTTGCAAATCACGCACTGCTGAGTAAGATGTCTAGTAATACATTATTTGATTGCTTAGGCAAGTAATCTTACAGTATTTAAAGACATTCAAGAATACTAAAAATACGCCATGAACGCGATTGAAGATATTTTAAGAACATATGACTGCAGTGGTCGGAGCTATGCATACATATAAGTGGTTTGGCCTTTGCAAATGGAGCCGACAAAATGTTGAGAAAGCCCAGGCAGTGGGTGAACTTTTCATTCAAGCCCAGTGAGGTTTGAATCAATTGATTTTCTTAATGAGGGCAAGATTAATAAGCTCTCTCATTAGTGTCGCATTTACAACTTTTTGTTTTCTGCTCGGTGGACCTGTTTCAACTGCAAAATCTTCGCAGGCATTTTTCGTGCTCTAATGTATAGCAGTTAACGTGCGCTTAAAGTGATAGTATGCATGCAAGTGGATCTCCGTGTTAAAATAATATCTCGTAGAGGCCCCCCAAAAAAACATCGTCAATTTGGGTGGGTATACAGTCCACTTAGTGAGTGTCATTAAGCTGACAATGATCAACGCCTTCATTAGCGGCGCTGAATGGCTTCCGTATCTGAGGAATTTTCAGAGCATGCAGGCTGTGCAGATCCATTCACTGAGCTGTCGATTAGAGATGTCAGGCCATAAAGCAAAGTAATTTCTCCCCAAACTCCCAACAGACACCCAAGACAAATCAAGAGTGTGTGCACTGTATTAGAATGTCTGATAGGGAGTGGAGCATCTTTTGTCCCAGTGAAGGGGTTTCTGATCAGCTTGGCTAAAATTGAAGTCTCTATGTGCATGTTTTCGAGTGGATGGTTTAAGATGGACCAGAGCTAGATGGGGGAAATTAAAAAAAAAATGGAGCTGGAGGAGGTCCAGGAGGTTGAGATCTCATCAGCTTTTGACTCTAGGCCAAAATCTGCCAAATTTCTGCCAGTTGCATTCCAGTATAGTTTGAAGTTTTAATATTGTAGTCAGTGGCAGATGTAGAAAGTTTGGGGGGGGGGGGGGGGGGGTGCTTCTATGAAACTGGGTTCATTTTTGGCTTTTTAGACTCAATAATAAAAGAGAAATGTAGACATATTTCCCCCTAGGATGGACCTAATAATGACCTCAGATAAACGCAAAAAAAGATATACTCTTGCTCTGAGCCATCCCAAAATTAATGAATTTTGAGTCAAAAATTGGGACAGGAAAAGCTACCTACATTTTATCTGGAAAACATGGCTGTAAATGGTCTTATATACCCCTATGAATAAAGACACTGTGTTAAATTTGACAATCCTAGTGTTTTTTTCTAATCCAGACATACAGGTTTTTCATGAATCTCAGTCTCATTACAGGTTTCGCGTGAAACCCATCGTGTCCACTTGCATTACATGTGGAACCTATGGAGAGAAATTTGTTTCTTTATTCATCAATTAAAAAGAATAGATTTGCAACCAAAAAAGACATTTGAGAGCAAAAGACAGTTAGTGGCAATAAAAAAAAAAAAAAAAAAAAGATCATTTTGCTTATAAATCAGTCCTCTTTGCTTGTGAGTTAAAAACTTTTGCTTGAGGCTTCAAAAGTTTTGACAGAAAATCACTCCTCGTTTTTTGCAACTTTAAAAGTTTTGCTTGTGAATTTAACTGCACTTAATGGGTGTGGCCTACGCTGATGGGTGAGAGAAGAGTTTCTATTGGTGACCTTTTCTGGTTTTCCCTACGTCATAGGAACCTGCCCATTTAAACGTATATAAATTGCAAGTGATTTTGCAACAGCTGTCATTTTTGCGCAACACTCTGCCTTGTATATTTACTTCAATTCCCAAAATGTACCTGTGAGAGGATAAAAATATATTAGAAAAACAGTAGTGCATAATTTTTGTGTCCTTTTACTGTGTTACACGCAGATTTTTGTATAAAAAATAATATAGAAATACATTTATGTTTATGTTTATGCATTTGGCAGATGCTTTTTTCCAAAGCGACTTACAGGGGAAAACCAATTAAATCACTCAATCAATCAAATTTTATTTTTATAGTGCCAGATCACAACAAAAAAAGTTATCTCATGACACTTTATATATAGAGTTGGTCAAAAACCAGACTCTAAGCCAATTTACACAAACCCAACACAATCCTCCAGGAGCAAACACTTGTGACTGGTGACAGTGGAAGGAAAAACTTCCCTTTAACAGCAGAAACCTGGAGCAGAGCCAGACTCCTGGAGGATGGACGTCTGACAGGACCAGTTGGGGTTAAAGAGGGAGAGTAAAGAAAGAGAGAAAGAGACAGCGATAGAGATAGAGACTGGGGGAGAGGGGGAGAAGGGGGGAGTAGGGGGAGACACATGGAGGCAGTTGAGGATAAGTGAGTGATGATGATGAAGGCAGGAGAGAGGCAGGACCACCGCAGCAGGTCCAGAGATAATCCTGGGAAAATCTGTGATAAGCCTGGGAAGAACTTTATTAAAATATTTAAAATGGAATGTCTGCCAGTTTAAATATTTTAATAAAGTTCTTAAGAAATAATATAAAAAATGTGTTTTATCTGAAAAATAGTTTCTTTTTTATCTCAGTAAGTATTTATTTTTAAAGTAGACCCAAAGTGCTTCCAAACTTGCTTCATAACATTAGTCTACATCTGGTTTGAATTTTTAGCTCTTTTGTCCAGTTTCATAGAAGCACCCATATGGGAATCTTCATATGTACAGAACTGTGCAGAAGTCCTGGGCCAACATTAGGTTTGTTGGTTTAGCCTCCTAAGACCAGGCTATGAGTTTTCTGTTCATATTTGTGGACAAGAGTTTCACAACTTTATACAAAAAAAAAAAAGAAAAGAAAACTGTCCGCCACAAAGGACAGTCCAAAAAAAATGTTAAAACTGCGTCTAAAAAAACTGTTGCATCATGATGTTTCCAATATAGGCACTTATTTAATAAAAAAAACAAAAAAAGCTTGTACTTTGCTGATGTTTCCTGGGTCTTAGGAGGTTAATAAAGTTCTAATGATCAAACATATCAATTTCTCAGTCTATATATTCAGATCCAATCCGATATATGTGCAGTATGTACAGCAGTGAAAACAAAAGCTTCAGGGAAAAAACTGCTTCTATGAGCCAAAGTGGTAGAATTTAGTGTGACCTTGTTGAGCTACATTATGTAATAAATTCCCATTATGTAATAAAAGTTCAAAATGTAATAAGAATGTCACATCATCTTGTAATAAAGCCGCATTAAGTAATAAACTGACGCATTTTGTAATAAACTACGTCAACGCATTATGTAGTAAATTTTTTCACATTATGTAAAGTTATTGCAATTTTAGAAATTTATTACAAAAAGCACTTGACACATTTTTATTTAAAAACAAAAATGTAATAACATGGTTCATTACGTATGTACCAAAGGTGTGACGGTTTAGCTCTTTTTTTTAAATCCAGAAATGTTGTTTACATTGTTAAAGACATTTTCCTGAGTTTTTTTTTTTTTTTTTTTTTTCAACTGGCATGGACACCTTATATTGATCAACACATTTTAATTTGCCTTAAAAAGGTTCTGTTTAGAAATAAAGCCATTTATTGTTCAACATCAGCATTTTCTACTTTGTGTGTGCATGTTGGAGTGTGTGTACTAATTGTGAATGTAATGCTAATAGATAGGCTATCATTACCACTACTACAACTACTAATCTGTAGGGCAACTTCAATTAAAGAGGGGAAAAAAATCTACTTGAGTGTCGTTATTACATAATGAACCATGTTATTACATTTTCCTGAAAATAAAAATATGTCAAGTGCATTTTGTAATAAATTTCTCAAACTGTAATAACTTACTACGTAATGCAAAAAATTTACTACATAACGCATTGAGGTAGTTTATTACAAAATGCGTCAGTTCATTACATAATGCGGCTTTATCACAAGATGACGTGACATTCTTATTACATTTTGAACTTTTATTACATAATAGGGAATTTATTACATAATGCGGCTCAACAGAGCTCCCTTTGCACTTGACATGTCTTTAACCCTTATGTTCAGACAATATAAGATTTAATGCATTACATTTCTGATGTTGTATGCCAGATCTCAGTCAACACATACCAAATGTTTCTAACCATTTGAGCTGCTTCTTGTCACGGGGTCAGAGGTCACACACTGTAAAAAAAAATCCTGTTGTTTTTACGGAAAAAAACTGGTAGCTGTGGTTTCCAGAACAATACTGTAAAAAACACATCCAACTGTAAACATATTTACAGAGTAACATGTAGATTTAACATTTTAAGCATGTAGATTTAACTGGTGAATGGACTGCACTTATTTAGCACATTTTCTACACCTTCATGGTGTTCAAAGCACTTTCCAAAACCACCAGGTCCGACTGGGAACAATTTAGGGTTCAGTGTCTTCCATGGACACTTTGATATATGGACAGTTGGAGCCAGGATTCGAACCACCAACCCTTTGGTTATTGGACAAGCCGCTCTACCAACTCTACCAACCCATTAATTTACAAGTTTAAAATGTTACATTGTTTAATGTTTACTTTTTAAATAACTTTTTTATTAAAAAAAAAAAAAAAAAAAAAAAAAAGCAAATAGGCCATTATTTCAACATTATGGTCTTTGCAATTTAAATGGCACCACATTGTTTTTCAATTTACAGCTTTATTTTCTAAAAATAATAGAAATACCTAATTTCTACATACAAATCTGGTTTTGTTAACGTTCCATTCCTGTAAGAACTACAGCTATATTTGATTTAACTAGCAACACAAAAATCTTTCCAAATAAACAACTTTGCATTGTATTGTCACTTACAGTTTTTTTATGTTGCAATTTTACAACTTTTCTGTGTTAATTTTACAGTCATTTTTTACAGTGCACTCAATAGCGACTTTAACCTTTACCACCCATTTAGATCAGTTTTTGTGCATTGTTTTTTTAAGGCTGTGCAAATATTTCCTGTATTTTGTTGTTTCTGAAGAAAAGAGAATGGCAAATAAATATGGATGCTCGTTTCAAGCCTGCACAATTGACAAACAGACTCATGTTACTGACCTCGCCAGACTGCCCGACAACATCCAACCGCCGAAAATCGGGTTGGTGTGTCTTCACCCTTACTGGTGAATCAATGTCGTAGAAGATGACGGTGTTTCCACGTTCACTACGGAGCCTCTGAACGTCCAAATGGGTCATATCTGATGACCATGAAAACTGCAACAAACAAAACAGACTGCATTTTACACCAGTTATTTACATGGATTGATAAGATTAGTGCTTCAACAGGTATTAAACATTTTAGATCAGTAGAGCAGTGTTTTTCAACCTTGGGGTTGGGACCCCACGTGGGGTCACCTGGAATTCAAAAGGGGTCGCCTGAAATTTCTAGTAATTACTAAATGTAAAAAAAAACAAACTTACTAAAAAATATGAAGTGAGTTGACAGAGACAATTTTTTTTTTTTTAATTGATTTATTTCGAATATGGAATGATACAAGCTTCCTATTGCTACTATTTGACTTCTTTGCACAACATAATATAGAAATGAAAATTCAAGGAAGCATAAAATAATGATACACACAAAAAGAAAAAGAAAAAAGTCATATTCAAAAAGGAGTGAGAAGAAGCATAGCTTATTAGCTCTCACCCCTTTGTCTAAACCAGTGGTTCTCAATCTTTTTCTGTCAGGCCCCCCTATGGAGGATGAAACATCTGCAGGCCCCCCTCAACCCCAATAACATTGTAACAGTGGTACAATTATAACTTTTATTGAAATAAACATTAATATCGTAACAACACTTTTTGCTTTTCCTTAAATAATTTGTTGTGCAAATTAAAAATATTTTAGATTTTTGCTCGAACAGTAAAACTTAACTCAACAAGATTGCTCCCTGAGACAATATTTTGCCAAATATAAATAGGAAATGTGCAATTATCTTACAACTATGACAAAGTTATTTTTTTTTAGAACAACAAACAAATTTTGGTAACAAAGAGGAACATTTTGACAATATCAGTGGTTGTAATGAGCCCGTTTCCATTGCACATCTCAGAGCATTAAAGTGTACAAACTGTGCAAAAACAGAAACATTGCCCATTAATCTTTTCCAGTCAAATCCTTGTCCGTTCTAAAAACCTAAACTCTTTGTCCAGTCTAGTGACAAATCACCATGGCAGTAGATTTGTCTGTTGTACATCCCTAAAATGAGTCCAGGGTGCTCCAACACTAAAACATTAGTTCCACCTAGGGCTGTGCAATTAATCGAAATTCAATTACGATTTCGATTATTACACGCAACGATTACAAAAATTATGTAATCGAGAAAAAAACGATTATTAATTTTGAGTTGTTTTAATTCACGCGCACGCAAGCTACCATGAGCTGCTCTGCCCCGCCCCCCTCTAAGCTACTGCTGCCAGCTAGCCGGCAGGTCCACCCCAAGAGGAAAGCTGTACCTAGCGGTCTGGAAAAATAGCAGGAGAATCACAGCAGAAGTGCTTGGTAAACAAAAAAGGCAAGTCAAATTCAATTGTATGGAATCACTTTGGGTTTGATGAAGAAGACGAAGAGCAAAAACACATCACGTGCAAAAAGACCGCTAACACAACAAACGTTTTGAACCATCTAAAGTTTAACCACCGCCACCTTTATCATAATCTTATGAAAAACTAAAACACATAAAAACAACTTCGTCCGCAATGCAATCTTCAGTCTCCGAATCTCTTTACGCTGCAACTCCCGTATTAACCTAACCCTAACCTGTATAACCCTAACGTACGTATACTAGATGGCTGATGTATACAGAAGGCCTGAACTGAAACCTCACGGCACGCCACTGAATTTACTATATTTCATACTACATTGAACATACTTGAATTTATAATTTGCACTTTACGTGAGTTTTTTTTTTTATTTTTTTTTATTGCTCCAGTTCTATGGCAAGTCTATAGCAGTTTAATTCCAGTGCACTATTTATTTACAAAAGGAAACAGACTTGAATTTACAGTACACTTATTTGCATTCAAAGATTTTTTTGTTTCATACAAAAGTGAACATACTTTGTTTTAGTGGTTAAAAGCTTTATTTATGTTTAAAGAGTATATTTTACATTGTTTTGCAAGAAAAAAATAAACAACTTTAAGGTTAAAAAATAATCGTTTTTAATAATCGTGATTTCAATTATTGCTAAAATAATCGTGATTTTTTTTTTTTCTATAATCGAGCAGCCCTAGTTCCACCTGCTACATGTTCTAACCTGAAGAAGAAAAAAAAAAAACAAAAACCCAGGAGTGATCCCATGACCCCCCCCTGGCAAACCTTCACGCCCCCCCAGGGGGGCCCGCCCCACAGTTTGAGAAACACTGGTCTAAACCAACAATATGTACATATATATATATATATATATATATATATATATATATATATATATATATATATATATATATATATATATATATATATATATATATACATATACATATATATACATAAATATACACATATATACACACATCTATCTATCTATCTACATACATACTCATAATCACAATCCATAAAAGACATGCCAAACTGTGAGTGTGAAATTGAAGCACCGTGGTTCTGTTTATCTTTCAAATGTTCATTGTGGTCAGTTTCAGATGCTGCAGCTCTTCCATAATTCATAGTTTGCGTTCTTGTTTGTTCAGTATTAATTGTCAGTCTCCTTCTGCCTCTGTCCATAATAATATACATTATATAGACTAAATATCGTCTAAAATGAACGTTTATTTGCAACATAGCATAGCAAACTATTACATGATCCAAAACAAAACAAAACAAAAAAAAAGTCTCTGTTTTGAAGGTCTGGGGTCACCAGAAATTTGTGAAGTTAAAATGGGGTCATGAGCCAAAAAAGGTTGGGAACCACTGCAGTAGATGGTTTGGTCGCCAGTGAATATTTGGGTCTTTATGGGTTAACATTTTAACACGCACACCTTCCTTATGCACCTCTTTCTTCTCCGTCTGAATGAAATGACTAAATATAACCATAAATGAACCTGCAGTTTCATGCCATTATGAAAAAGACTGATAATCAGCAATCGGTAATTCCTGCTGTCAATTCCCGCTTGGATTGAAATAATTGAACCTAAAGTTTTTTAATCTAGTGTATTGTTTTGATAAATTTACCTCAAAGCATGTTCCATTTGTGCTTTGGGATTAGACCGTTATAACATTACGTCTCTTCATGTTGCTATAGTGATAAATGCGGTCGCTCTAACTCCTGCTTAAAGTGAAATTAGATTTCAGCAGGGTTATGAATCAAAGAGACTTTGTCATACAGCTCTGACTAACAGTATTCATCAGGTGGGCTGTGTGCAGTTGTAATCTTGTTATGTGTGACTGCGAGGAGAAGAAAAAAAAAATACTCCTGAAATTAGAACAAAGAAATTTGTATAAAAAGCCAGACTGTTTGGATATCAGACTCATGCTTTTTCATTCATTCAGCTCAGAGAGAGAGAGAGAGAGAGAGAGAGAGAGAGAGAGGGGAGCAGGAGAAGCACAAAAAGACAGAGCAAGCAGATCTACAACTCATCCAGGTTTCAAGAGTGATCATATTTTTCTTTCGTTTTACAGCGCAAAGAAATATTTTATAACACTATAGCTTTTTAGTGGTCTCCGAAGAGCGCCATCATATCTCACCTTTGAAATCTAAGTTAACCGTGAGCACTGAACAAGAAACTGGGTTTTTCCAAAGCCGAAGATTTGTTTTTCTTCTGCAGTTTGTTACAATGACTCATCTCGAAGCTAAGAGTCGAACGAATCTTTTTTTTAAATAGTTGGTAAATATTTCATAGCTACTGGTCATGGCACTGTATCAAATACCTACAGGTGATTTTAGTCGATTCAAATGGCAGCTTTTTTTCTACAAAGGTGAGTTTGATTATGAGGGTTATGAAAATATAAGTTATTACCCCCCCCAAGGGAAGGCAAGGGGTATTCTTTAACCCTTTCATGCATTAATTATGAGAACCTTAGTTAAGATTTTTTTCTTGAGTGTTGTTATTCCTCCACAGGCATGAAAAAAACAATGTGATCAAGTTGTTTTTTTTTTTTTTCAAGGAGTTACAAAAATATCCACGCATTTAATTTTTGAAGTAAAGAAACGTGTTTAAAACCCAATATCAGAAATTGGTATTAAAACAATGAAATAAAATCTGATGTTTTCTCACAATTTAACATGTTCTAATGCTAATTATTACTCTTTTCATGGAGATAATATGCAAATTAAAAAACACCTTTTTTTTTCTAACAAATAACAATTGATTTACAGTGAAACATGTTACTGCGGATCAGGTTTATCAAGAACAGCAAAGTTACAGTAATGGTCTGAATTACAGTGTAAGGGATGATGCATGAGCGTCCACTGTGTTGGCTGATATGGAACTAAAACAACCAAACCCATGAAAATATAAGAGAACAGCTGGAGAAGAACTGTCCACTGGAGTGACCATTATGCATGAAAGGGTTAATTGTTAACACTTGAGCAGCAAAACTATTGGTTGAATTCGTACCAAATTGGGTTTATAGATTGCCAGTGACTTAAAAAAGATCCGATTACATTTTGGGATAAGTAGGTTCTTCGGTTTTCTCTATTTATGATATAATAACCGTCAACTTTAATTTGAGCTTTAACCCTTTCATGCACGAATTATGAGAACCGTAATCAAAATTTTTTCCTGAGTGTTTTCATTCCTCTTCAGGCATGAAAAAAACAATGCGATTGAAAATTTTCTTCTGAAAAATAAATTTAACCCTTTCATGCACAGTGGTCACTCCAGTGGACAGCTCTTCTACAGCTGTTCTCTTGTGTATTCATGGGTTTTGTTGTTCTTTTCATTGTTTTTTTTTGTTTTTTTAGTAGTGTTTTTAGTAGTAGTAGTAGTATTTTTAACAGTAGCAGTAGTAGTAGTATTTTTAGTAGTAGTAGTTGTAGAATTTTTAGTAGTAGTAGTAGTAGTATTTTTAGAAGGAGTAGTAGTATTTTTAGTAGGAATAGTATTTTTAGTAGTAGTAGCAGTGTTTTTAGTAGTAGTAGTAGTAGTAGTAGTATTTTTAGCAGTAGTAGTAGTAGTATTTTTAGTAGTAGTAGTTGTAGTATTTTTAGTAGTAGTAGTAGTAGTAGTAGTATTTGTAGTAGTATTAGTAGCAGTATTTTTAGTTGTAGTAGTAGTAGTAGTATTTTTAGTTGTAGTAGTAGTAGTAGCAAAAGTATTTTTAGTTGTAGTAGTAGTAGTAGTAGTAGTAATAGAAGTAGAAGTAGTATTTTTAGTTGTAGTAGTAGCAGTATTTTAGTAGTAGTAGTAGTAATAGAAGTCGTTTTAGTATTTTTAGTAGTAGTAGTTGTAGTATTAGCAGTATTAGTAGTAGTATTTTTAGTAGTAGTATTAGTCTAGTAGTAGTAGTAGTATTTTTAGTAGTAGTAGTAGTGGTAGTAGCAGTGATAGTAGTAGTATTTTTAGTAGTAGTAGTAGTAGTAGTAGTAGTATTTTTAGTAGCAGTAGTAGTATTTTTAGTAGTAGTAGTAGTGTTTTTAGTAGTAGTAGTAGTATTTTTAACAGTAGTAGTAGTAGTAATAGTAGTATTTTTACTAGTTGTAGTTGTAGTATTTTTAGTAGTAGTAGTAGTATTTTTAACAGTAGTAGTAGTAGTAGTATTTTTAGTAGTAGTAGTTGTAGAATTTTTAGTAGTAGTAGTAGTAGTAGTATTTTTAGTAGTAGTAGTAGTAGTATTTTTAGAAGGAGTAGTAGTATTTTTAGTAGGAATAGTATTTTTAGTAGTAGTAGTAGTATTTTTAGCAGTAGTAGTAGTAGTATTTTTAGTAGTAGTAGTTGTAGTATTTTTAGTAGTAGTAGTAGTAGTAGTAGTATTTGTAGTAATATTAGTAGCAGTATTTTTAGTTGTAGTAGTAGTAGTAGTATTTTTAGTTGTAGTAGTAGTAGTAGCAAAAGTATTTTTAGTTGTAGTAGTAGTAGTAGTAGTAGTAGTAGTAATAGAAGTAGAAGTAGTATTTTTAGTTGTAGTAGTAGCAGTATTTTTAGTAGTAGTAGTAGTAGTAGTAGTAGTAATAGAAGTAGTTTTAGTATTTTTAGTAGTAGTAGTTGTAGTATTAGCAGTATTAGTAGTAGTATTTTTAGTAGTAGTATTAGTCTAGTAGTAGTAGTAGTATTTTTAGTAGTAGTAGTAGTGGTAGTAGCAGTGATAGTAGTAGTATTTTTAGTAGTAGTAGTAGTAGTAGTAGTAGTAGTATTTTTAGTAGCAGTAGTAGTATTTTTAGTAGTAGTAGTAGTGTTTTTAGTAGTAGTAGTATTTTTAACAGTAGTAGTAGTAGTAGTAGTATTTTTACTAGTAGTAGTTGTAGTATTTTTAGTAGTAGTAGTAGTAGTATTTGTAGTAGTATTAGTAGCAGTATTTTTAGTTGTAGTAGTAGTAGTAGCAAAAGTATTTTTAGTTGTAGTAGTAGTAGTAGTAGTAATAGAAGTAGAAGTAGTATTTTTAGTTGTAGTAGTAGCAGTATGTTTAGTAGTAGTGGTAGTAGTAATAGAAGTAGTTTTAGTATTTTTAGTAGTAGTAGTTGTAGTATTAGCAGTATTAGTAGTAGTATTTTTAGTAGTGGTAGTAGTAGTCTAGTAGTAGTATTTTTAGTAGTAGTAGTAGTGGCAGTAGCAGTGATAGTAGTAGTATTTTTAGCAGTAGTAGTAGTAGTATTTTTAGTAGGAGTAGTAGTATTTTTAGTAGTAGTAGAAGTATTTTTAGTAGTAGCAGTAGTAGTGTTTTTAGTAGTAGTAGTAGTAGTAGTAGTAGTAGTAGTAGTAGTAGTATTTTTAGTAGTAGTAGAAGTATTTTTAGTAGTAGTAGTAGTAGTCTAGTAGTAGTAGTAGTATTTTTAGTAGTAGTAGTAGTAGTAGTATTTTTAGTAGGAGTAGTAGTATTTTTAGTAGTAGTAGAAGTATTTTTAGTAGTAGTAGTAGTAGTAGTATTTTTAGTAGCAGTAGTAGTATTTTTAGTAGTAGTAGTAGTGTTTTTAGTAGTAGTAGTAGTATTTTTAACAGTAGTAGTAGTAGTAGTAGTATTTTTACTAGTAGTAGTTGTAGTATTTTTAGTAGTAGTAGTAGTAGTATTTGTAGTAGTATTAGTAGCAGTATTTTTAGTTGTAGTAGTAGTAGTAGCAAAAGTATTTTTAGTTGTAGTAGTAGTAGTAGTAGTAATAGAAGTAGAAGTAGTATTTTTAGTTGTAGTAGTAGCAGTATGTTTAGTAGTAGTGGTAGTAGTAATAGAAGTAGTTTTAGTATTTTTAGTAGTAGTAGTTGTAGTATTAGCAGTATTAGTAGTAGTATTTTTAGTAGTGGTAGTAGTAGTCTAGTAGTAGTATTTTTAGTAGTAGTAGTAGTGGTAGTAGCAGTGATAGTAGTAGTATTTTTAGCAGTAGTAGTAGTAGTATTTTTAGTAGGAGTAGTAGTATTTTTAGTAGTAGTAGAAGTATTTTTAGTAGTAGCAGTAGTAGTGTTTTTAGTAGTAGTAGTAGTAGTAGTAGTAGTAATAGAAGTAGTTTTAGTATTTTTAGTAGTAGTAGTTGTAGTATTAGCAGTATTAGTAGTAGTATTTTTAGTAGTGGTAGTAGTAGTCTAGTAGTAGTAGTAGTATTTTAGTAGTAGTAGTAGTAGTAGTAGTATTTTTAGTAGGAGTAGTAGTATTTTTAGTAGTAGTAGAAGTATTTTTAGTAGTAGTAGTAGTAGTAGTAGTAGTAGTAGTATTTTTAGTAGCAGTAGTAGTATTTTTAGTAGTAGTAGTAGTGTTTTTAGTAGTAGTAGTAGTATTTTTAACAGTAGTAGTAGTAGTAGTAGTATTTTTACTAGTAGTAGTTGTAGTATTTTTAGTAGTAGTAGTAGTAGTATTTGTAGTAGTATTAGTAGCAGTATTTTTAGTTGTAGTAGTAGTATTAGCAAAAGTATTTTTAGTTGTAGTAGTAGTAGTAATAGAAGTAGAAGTAGTATTTTTAGTTGTAGTAGTAGCAGTATGTTTAGTAGTAGTGGTAGTAGTAATAGAAGTAGTTTTAGTATTTTTAGTAGTAGTAGTTGTAGTATTAGCATTATTAGTAGTAGTATTTTTAGTAGTGGTAGTAGTAGTCTAGTAGTAGTATTTTTAGTAGTAGTAGTAGTGGTAGTAGCAGTGATAGTAGTAGTATTTTTAGCAGTAGTAGTAGTAGTATTTTTAGTAGGAGTAGTAGTATTTTTAGTAGTAGTAGAAGTATTTTTAGTAGTAGCAGTAGTAGTGTTTTTAGTAGTAGTAGTAGTAGTAGTAGTAGTAATAGAAGTAGTTTTAGTATTTTTAGTAGTAGTAGTTGTAGTATTAGCAGTATTAGTAGTAGTATTTTTAGTAGTGGTAGTAGTAGTCTAGTAGTAGTAGTAGTATTTTTAGTAGTAGTAGTAGTATTTTTAGTAGGAGTAGTAGTATTTTTAGTAGTAGTAGAAGTATTTTTAGTAGTAGTAGTACAGGGTGGGGAAGCAAAATTTACACAACCTGCGCAAGTGTTCCTCAAATATTCAGGTGACAACTTCTCCCATTCTTCTTTAATAGTATCTTCCAGACTTTCTGGTAATAGTTTTGCTCATAGTCATTCTCTTCTTTCCATTATAAACAGTCTTTATGGACACTCCAACTATTTTTGAAATCTCCTTTGGTGTGACGAGTGCATTCAGCAAATCACACACTCTTTGACGTTTGCTTTCCTGATTACTCATATGGGCAAAAGTTTCTGAAAAGGTATGGATAATAGTGTTAGGTATGATTATGACATCAGTATATGTTTGGTTTCAAAACAATTGACGTAGTGCCTGCTGAGAAAAAACAACTAAATGTTCATTGTAAATTTTGCTTCCCCACCCTGTATATAACAAAAAAAAAAAAAAAAAAAATTGTTTGTTTGTTTTTCTCATGCCTATACTTTTTATTGCTTCCATGCTTTTAATGTTTTATTTAAAGCACTTTGAATTGTCTTGTACATGAAATATGCTATATAAATAAACCTGCCTTGCCTTGCCTAAAATAAATGGTAAATAAATTAAACACAGGAAAATATCTGAATAAATTGGAAAAAAAAAAAAAAAAAAAAAAAAAAGAAGCAAAATACAGAGAACAATATTATAATAAATGGTGATAAATGACTAAAAAAAAAAGGTTAAATAGAGAGAAAATTAATTTGGGAACAGCCACAAACATAGCGCTGGGTCTTTATGGGTTAAATAACGGAGCCACTTTTTCTAAATTCTTATGTGATGAAATTTTATGATCTCTTTTATTATAAAATAATGAAAATTATATTCAGAGCAAAATCAAAAATGTTCCCTGACCCAATACAGAGGTTCTTTTCAATTCAGGACATTCCATATATTCTCAGAGGTGTTTGTAAATTTACTGTACAAAAAGCTAAAAAAAAAAAAAAAAAAAAAAAGGTATGAAAAGGAGATGTGTGTCCATTATTGGAGTTAAATTTTGGAATGATGCCAACATACATTTAAAAACATGTAATTCTTTTTTTGTTTTTTTAAGAAAATGGTTTGTAAAGCTATTTTTGAAGCTTATAAATGCTAAAAAACTTGAAATTTAAATTTAAAAACATAAGAAAATGTAGTGAAATTTTAACAATATTATTCCTCAACTTCTCATTTCTACATGTGCATTATGGATCAGATCTACAAAGACACTAAACACTGAGGAACAGGCAGAAAAAGAATTAAAATTGTGCTTAATTTTCTTTAGATATTTCAGGTTGTTCATATTTGTTCAGGTTATTCACATTTTAGTGTTACAGGATCGTTTGTAAATGTAAATATTTTCATAATTTAATGTTATTGTTTTTTTGCACTACAACAAAGAAAAGAAAAATTAAGTTGTTAATTCTAGATGTTTTTGTTTTTTGTTTTTTGGCTTAATTCAAGATTTTTTTTATTTTTTTTTTTACTCAATTGAAGTTTTTTTTTTTTTTTTTTTTTTTTTTTTACTTAATTCAAGATTTTTTTTTACTTAATTGCTGATTTTTTTGGCATGCATCTAGATTTTTTTTTTTTTAAACTTAATTGAAGAATTTTTTTTGCTTAATTCAAATTTTTTTGCTAAATGTGAAGGTTTTTTTTTTTACTTAATTGAAGATTTTTTTTTAGCTCAATTGAAGTTTGTTTTTTCTTTTTGCTTAATTCAAGATTTTTTTGGGCTTAATTCAAGATTTTTTTTTTACTTAATTGAAGTTGTTTTTTTTTTTGTTTTTTTTGCTTAATTCAAGATTTGTTTTTTGTTTTTTTTTTACTTAATTGTTGATTTTTTTTGGCATAATTCAAGATTTTTTTTTAACTTAATTGAAGATTTTTTTTTTGTTTAATTCAAGATTTTTTTGCTAAATTTGAGGTGGTTTTTTTGGCTTAATTTAAGATTTTTTTTTTACTTAATTGAAGATTTTTTTCTGGCTTAACTGAAGTTTTTTTTTTACTTAATTGAAGTTTTTTTTTTTTTTTTTTTTTACTTAATTCAAGATTTTTTTTTACTTAATTGATGATTTTTTTTGGCATGATTCTAGATTTTTTTTTAAAACTTAATTGAAGAATTTTTTTTTTTTGCTTAATTCAAGATTTTTTTGCTAAAATTTTGTTTTTTTAAGAAAATGGTTTGTAAAGCTATTTTTGAAGCTTATAAATGCGATTAATTATCTGTTGTTGTTTCTTTGGAGGCTGGTCGCCTAAAAAGTTGTAATATAGGATAGGCTTTGATAAGCAGTCTGCTTCTGCCTATACCTTTTCAGTCATTATTCAACACATTATTCAACATATGATTATTGATTTTGTGATTCCGTGTTTTTTTTTTTTTGTTTTGTTTTGCGTGAAATGTCAATACTGTGTACAATATTTGGTGTTGTCATGACTGAATAAACTACTACTACTACTACTACTACTAAATCGGTTTGGAACTGATATGTTTTCAAAGTTGAATATGTATTTCAGGGATTTGCTGCTCTACACAAAAAAAAAAAAAAAAAAAAAAAAAAAAAAACTTGCATAACCTATACCAGGGGTCTCAAACTCATTTTCTTTCAGGTGCCACATTCAGCCTGATTTGATCTCCAGTGGGCCGCACCAGTAAAATAATAACATAATAACCTATAAATAATGACAACTCCAAATTTTTGTCATTGTTTTAGTGCAAAAAAACCCCCATTAAATTATGAAAATACTTACTTTTATGAACTATCCAAACCAAAAAAATATGAATAACCTGAAAAAGCTGAAATTTCTTGAGGAAAAATAAGTGCAATTTTAACAATATTATGCCTCAATTTATCATTTCTACATGTACGTTATGGATGGAATCTACAAAGATATGAAACACTGAGTAACAGGCAGAAAATGCTTAAAATTGTGCTTAATTTTCAGGTTCATTTTTGTTCAGGTTATTCACATTTTATTGTTAGAGGATAGTTTGTAAATGTTAATATTTTCATAATTTAATGTTATTGTTTTTTTGCACTACAACAAAGAAAAGAAAAATTAAGTTGTTAATTCTAGATTTTTTTTGTTTTTTGGCTTAATTCAAGATTTTTTTTTTTTTTTTTTACTTAATTCAAGATTTTTTTCTTACTTAATTGATGATTTTTTTTGGGCATGATTCTAGATTTTTTTTTTTAAACTTAATTGAAGAATTTTTTTTGCTTAATTCGAGATTTTTTTTGCTAAATTTTTGGTTTTTTTAAGAAAATGGTTTTTAAAGCTATTTTTGAAGCTTATAAATGCGATTAATTATCTGTTGTTGTTGTTTCTTTGGAGGCTGGTAGCCTAAAAAGTTGTAATATAGGATAGGCTTTGATATTCAACACATTATTCAATACATGATTATTTATTTTGTGATTCTGTGTTGTTTTTTTTTTTCCCTTTCTTTTGCGTGAAATGTCAATACTGTGTACAATATTTGGTGTTGTCATGACTGAATAAACTACTACTACTACTATTACTACTACTAAATCGGTTTGGAACTGATATGTTTACAAAGTTGAACATATATTTCAGGGATTTGCTGCTCTACACAGAAAAAAAAAAAAAAAAAAAAAAATTGCAAAACCTATACCATACCCAGATCATGATCAGTGCTTCAAGCTGAATTAACACGCACAGAAGGATTTGCCGTTTCTCGATGAAGAATTTATTTGAAGTTCATATTAGCTGTAAATGCCTGAAGAGTTCTGGGCTTAGCTCTGGTTGAATCATTCCTGTATGAATAAGAGATCACCAGGTCACCATGAGCCAAAATCTTCTCCAATTCAAATTGTACAAGGTCACAGTCTGGGTGAGCCGTAACCATTTCTTACATTATGTTTCATTTATAACCTTATACCGCAGCTATACAATGTCAGCTTTATGTGTTCAGTATTTCTTTGAGGTCACTAAAACGGCTGCTTCCAATAACGTGTACAATATGCAATATAAGAGCAGAAATACTGAAAAAAAAAGTATAAAGATATCAAACTTTTTAGCTTCACAATGTATTGACTGTTATCATATTTAATGTGTGTGTAATCCTGTCCTTTTTTTTTTTTTTTTAGTGTCATACCTGGAGCTGTCAAGTCCAGGTATTGTAAAGCTGTGCATCATTTCACCTATATTCAATATATTCATGTTGGACATAATAATAGTAATAATAATAATAATAATAATAATAATAATAATAATAATAATAAATCCTATTTTCATTATCTGTCCAAATGCAATGATTGCACCTCCCCTGTGTTTTTTTTGTTTTGTTTTTTTTTTTTTTGGGGGGGGGGGGGGGGGGGGGGTTAATTCAAGATTTTTTTTTTGCTTAATTCAAGATTTTTTTTTACTTAATTGAAGACTTTTTTTTTTTTGACTTAATTCTAGATTTTTTTTTTTTTTTTACTAAATTGAAGATTTTTTTTGGCCTAATTCAAGATTTATTTGCTAAATTTGAGAATTTTTTTGGCTTAATTTAAGATTTTTTTAGTTAATTGAAGATTTTTTTTGGAGGGGCTTAATTCAAGATTTTTTTTTACTTAACTGAAGATTTTATTTTATTTTTTTTTGCTTAATTCAAGATTTTTTATTTAATTGAAGATTTTTGGGGGGGCTTAATTCAAGATGTTTTTTACTTAACTGAAGATTTTTTTTTTTTTTTAATTCGAGATTTTTTTGCTAAATTTGAGAATTTTTTTTGGCTTAATTTAAGATTTTTTTTAGTTAATTGTAGATTTTTTTTGGGGGGGGGTTAATTCAAGATTATTTTTTTTTTACGTAACTGAAGATTTTTTATTTTTTTTATTCTTTTTTTTTTTTTCTTAATTTAAGATTTTTTTTTTAATTGAAGATTTTTTGGGGGGCTTACTTCAAGATTTTTTTTTTTTACTTAACTGAAGATTTTCTTTTTGTTTAATTCAAGATTTTTTTTACTTAATTGAAGATTTTTTTTGGCTTGATTCTAGATTTTTTTTTTTAACTTAATTGAAGTTTTTTTTTTTTTTTTTTGCTTAATTCAAGATTTTTTTGGCTTAATTCAAGATTTTTTTTCTTTTTAGTGTCATACCTGGAGCTGTCAAGTCCAGGTATTGTAAAGCTGTGCATCATTTCACCTATATTCAATATATTCATGTTGGACATAATGTTTATAAATCCTGTTTTCATTATCTGTCCAAATGCACCGATTGCACCTCCCCTGTGGTTTTTACCCCCCCACACACACACACTCTGTAAAGAGTTTCATTTCATTTTTTATTTAATTGAAGATTTTTTTTAGGGGGGGGGGGTTAATTCAAGATTTTTTTTACTTAACTGGAGATTTTTTTTTTTGCTTAATTCAAGATTTTTTTACATAATTGAAGATTTTTTTTTTTTGGCTTAATTCTAGATTTTTTTTAACTTAATTGAAGATTTTTTTTGGGCTTAATTCAAGATTTTTTTTTGCTAAATTTGAGAATTTTTTTGGCTTAATTTAAGATTTTTTTTAGTTAATTGAAGATTTTATTTTTTTTGATCAATTCATGATTTTTTTTACTTAATTGAAGATTTTTTTTTTTGCTTAATTGAAGATTTTTTTTAACTTAATTGAAGATTTTTTTTGGCTTGATTCTAGATTTTTTTTTTTTAACTTAATTGAAGATTTTTTTTTCGGCTAAGTTCAAGATTTTTTTGCTAAATTTGAGAATTTTTTTGGCTTAATTGAAGATTTTTTTAGTTAATTGAAGACTTTTTTTTTTTGCTTAATTCAAGATTTTTTTACTTAATTGAAGAATTTTTTTGGCTTAATTCTAGTTTTTTTTTTTTCATTTTAATTGAAGATATTTTTTTTTGCTTAATTCAAGATTTATTTGCTAAATTTGCAAATTTTTTTTTTTTTTGGCTTAATTTAAGATTTTTTTAGTTAATTGAAGACTTTTTTTTTTTTTTGCTTAATTCATGATTTTTTTACTTAATTGAAGATTTTTTTCGGCTTAATTCTAGATTTCTTTTACTTAACTGGAGATTTTTTTTTTTTTTCTTAATTCAAGATTTGTTTTACTTAATTGAAGATTATTTTTGGCTTCATTCTAGATTTTTTTTAACTTAATTGAAGATTTTTGTTTTGTTTAATTCAAGATTTTTTTTTGCTAAATTTGAGAATTTTTTGGCTTAATTGAAGATTTTTTTAGTTAATTGAAGATTTTTTTTTTTTTTTTTTTTATCAATTCATGATTTTTTTTTACTTAATTGAAGATTTTTTTTTTTGGCTTAATTCTAGATTTCTTTTACTTAACTGGAGATTGTTTTTTATTATATTTTTTCTTAATTCAAGATTTTTTTACTTCATTGAAGATTTTTTGCGGCTTAATTCTAGATTTCTTTTACTTAACTGGAGATTTTTTTTTTTTTCTTAATTCAAGATTTTTTTACTTAATTGAAGATTATTTTTGGCTTCATTCTAGATTTTTTTTTAAACTTAATTGAAGATTTTTTATGGCTTAATTCAAGATTTTTTTTTTGCTAAATTTGAGAATTTTTTGGCTTAATTGAAGATTTTTTTAGTTAATTGAAGATTTTTTTTTTTTTTTTTGATCAATTCATGTTTTTTTTTTTTACTTAATTGGATTTTTTTTTTTGGCTTAATTCTAGATTTTTTTTTACTTAACTGGAGATTTTTTTTTTTTTTTGCTTAATTGAAGATTTTTTTTAACTTAATTGAAGATTTTTTTTTTTTGGCTTAATTCAAGATTTTTTTTGCTAAATTTGAGAATTTTTTTGGCTTAATTGAAGATTTTTTTAGTTAATTGAAGACTTTTTTTTTTTTTTTTTTTTGCTTAATTCATGATTTTTTCCCCAATTCAAGCTAATTCTTTTTTTGTTTAATTAAATTTAAGACTGTAGGATTTTTGCACTTGACAAAAACATCCCAGGGGCTGAACTGGACCCTTTGGCGGGCCGCATTTGGCCCCCGGATCGCATGTTTGACACCCCTGGTTTAGACGCACAAGGTCACAAGGCAGGGGGAGGATACATAATTTTCCATTATAATTTAACCATTTCCAGGACATTTCACCTTTTTTCTCATTTTCCATATGTTTTCCATGACTAGAAAATTGGTCAGTCATTTTCCAGGTTTTCCAGGACATGTGGGAACTCTGACTGTAACTTTTTCCATACATTACAGTTTTTCACAATCGCTAGGACACATTTTTCCAAAGCTTTGTCAGTAGCGTCAGGAGGGCGACACTGAACGCCTCATCTGAATGACCCGGCCTCATTCATCATCACGGCACCGCTGTTAATATTGATCACTACTCAACAACGATAAACAAACAAATAAATAAATAAGACCAGAAAAATAATAACATAATATCTTTTAAGTAATGACAACTCCAAATTTTTGTATTTGTTTTAGTGTAAAAAAAAAACAAAACATTAAATTATGAAAATACTTACTTTTATAAACTATCCAAAAAAAACAACTGAAATTCAAATTTAAAAACATAAGAAAATTTAGTGCAATTTTAACAATATTATTCCTCAACTTCTCATTTCTCCATGTGCATTATGGATCAGATCTACAAAGACACTAAACACTGAGGAACAGGCAGAAAAACGGTTAAAATTGTGCTTAATTTTCTTTAGACATTTCAAGTTGTTCATATTTGTTCAGGTTATTCACATTTTAGTGTTACAGGATAGTTTGTAAATGTAAATATTTTCATAATTTAATGTTTTGTTTTTTTGTTTTGTTTTTTGCACTACAACAAAGAAAAGAAAAATTAAGTTGTTAATTCTAGATTTTTTTTTTTTTGTTTTTTGGCTTAATTCAAGATTTTTTTTTTTTTTTTTTTTTTACTTAATTGAAGTTTGTTTGGTTTTTTTTGCTTAATTCAAGATTTTTTTTACTTAATTGATGATTTTTTTTGGGCATGATTCTAGATTTTTTTTTTTAACTTAATGGAATAATTTTTTTTTATCTTAATTCAAGATTTTTTTGCTAAATGTGAAGGTTTTTTTTACTTAATTGAAGATTATTTTAGCTTAACTGAAGTTTGTTTGTTTTTTTTTTGCTTAATTGAAGATTTTTTTTTTTTTTTTACTTGATTGAAGATTTTTTTTTCCTTAATTCAAGATTTTATTTTATTTTATTTTTTTCTACTTAATTGTTGATTTTTTTGGCATAATTCAAGATTTTTTTTTAACTTAATTGAAGATTTTTTTTGGCTTAATTCAAGATTTTTTTTTTGCTAAATTTGAGGTGTTTTTTTGGCTTAATTTAAGGTTGTTTTTTTTTTACTTAACTGAAGATTTTTTTTTTTTTTTTGGCTTAACTGAATTTTTTTTTGTTACTTAATTGAAGATTTGTTTTGGCTTAATTCAAGATTTTTTTTTTTTTTTACTCAATTGAATTTTTTTTTTTTTTTTTGCTTAATTCAAGATTTTTTTTTTACTTGATTTTTTTTGGCATAATTCAAGATTTTTTTTTCTTAATTGAAGATTTTTTGGGCTTACTTCAAGATTTTTTTTGCTAAATTTGAGATTTTTTTTGGCTTAATTGAAGACTTTTTTCCTTAATTTATAACTTTTCCCATACATTACAGTTTTTCACAATCGCTAGGACACATTTTTCCAAAGCTGTGTCAGTAGCGTCAGGAGGGTGACACTGAACGCCTCATCTGAATGACCGGGCCTCATTCATCATCACGGCACCGCTGTTAATATTAATCACTACTCAACAACGATAAACAAAATGTCACATCGTATTGAAAGAGAGAGAGACGGAAAAAAAAAATCATTGTCCATTTAAATAATCTAACTCATATTTCAAAGGTTTCAAAGTACGTCAAAATGAAATGTCGGACGGGCGTTGCTTGCAGTTAATCGTCCTGGTGTTTCATTACTATTCCGAGCCTTCTCTTCTTCTACAGAGCGGCACTTCCTGCGAACTTCCAGTGCATTTCAGGCCTTCGACAGCCTACAAAAAATGCTGCCCTGTTCTCAAAGGCAGCCGAGTGACTGATAAAAGGCTTTTCTAGCTGTGAAGTGTGCCGGCCTTTGCATCAAACCCAGCCCTCCCAGAGGACATGCTGCTGTTTTGAAGTGAGGCCCAGCTTGTCTGTGGTGTCACATTGCATTTTCCTGCAGTCGCCGAGCCCAGGTCATCATTTTCACTTCAACTTCAAACTTTCCAGAAAAAAATCATCACTTTTCATTTTTTTTTTTTTTTTTTCTCCTCTTGTCTCTGTTTAATTGGACATGGTTTAACAAGGAAACTAAATTCAGACTATAAATGTTTATTTAGATGAACTTGACTTTTGGCCATCGGCATCTTTTTTGGAGGATATAAAAGACCAGTGGGATGTATTAGCAGAGACAGAATATAGTGTTTATTATTATGTTTTTAGTCGTGTAACCTTGTGTTTTCTCTAACTTATTTTTAGACGATAGATCTAGAAAATCTTATTTCAAGAAATCTTACCAAGATCATTTTCATTTGTTCCATTTGCAGTTATTTGCTTAAATTAAGCAAAAAAAAAAAAAAAAAAAAAAAAAATCTTGAATTAAGCTAGAAATCTGCCACTTGTGTTTTCTCTACAACATGCGCTTCTTCTGTAGTTGCCGAAAACAGTAAAAGGGCATTTGTCCACTCTGCTCCTTGTACATGGAATATGTTGCTAAAAGACTGGAAATGGACTGAATTATACGGAAGTGAATCACATTGACATGGAAAAATACAAATCGGCTCAGTTTTTCTGGATTAACAAGATAATTATCTTGTAAAAATCAAAATCTTACCGAGTGTATTTCTCTCATATCTAGTTAAAATATCTCATCACACTTAAAATAAGACATAATCACCCGTAGAGTAACTTTTCAGTGCGATATAAGAACTTATTTTTAGACGATAAATCTTGAAAATCTTATTTCAAGAAATCTTACCAAGTTAATTTTCACTTGATCCATTTGCAGTTATTTGCTTAAATTAAGCAAAAAAATCTTGAATTAAGCAAGAAATCTGCCAATGCAACAAGTGAAAATGATCTTGGTAAGATTTCTTGAAATAAGATTTTCAACATCGATTTTCCAGACCAGTGGGATGTATTAGCAGAGACAGAATATAATGTTTATTATTATGTTTGTAGTCGTGTATAATCACCTGTAACCTTGTGTTTTCTCTACAACATGCACTTCTTCTGTAGTTGCCGAAAACAGTAAAAGGGCATTTGTCCACTCTGCTCCTTGTACATGGAATATGTTGCTAAAAGACTGGAAACGGACTGAATTATACGGAAGCGAATCACATTGACATGGAAAAATACAAATTGGCTGAGTTTTTCTGAATTAACAAGATAATTATCTTGTAAAAATCAAAATCTTACCAAGTGTATTTCTCTCATTTCTAGTTAAAATATCTCATCACACTTAAAATAAGACATAATCACCTGTAGAGTAACTTTTCAGTGCGATATAAGAACTTATTTTTAGACGATAGATCTTGAAAATCTTATTTCAAGAAATCTTACCAAGTTAATTTTCACTTGTTCCATTTGCAGTTATTTGCTTAAATTAAGCAAAAAAATCTTGAATTAAGCAAGAAATCTGCCAATGCAACAAGTGAAAATGATCTTGGTAAGATTTCTTGAAATAAGATTTTCAACATCGATTTTCCAGACCAGTGGGATGCATTAGCAGAGACAGAATATAATGTTTATTATTATGTTTGTAGTCGTGTATAATCACCTGTAACCTTGTGTTTTCTCTACAACATGCACTTCTTCTGTAGTTGCCGAAAACAGTAAAAGGGCATTTGTCCACTCTGCTCCTTGTACATGGAATATGTTGCTAAAAGACTGGAAACGGACTGAATTATACGGAAGCGAATCACATTGACATGGAAAAATACAAATTGGCTGAGTTTTTCTGAATTAACAAGATAATTATCTTGTAAAAATCAAAATCTTACCGAGTATATTTCTCTCATTTCGAGTCAAAATATCTCATCACACTTAAAATAAGACAATCACCTGTAGAGTAACTTTTCAGTGCAATATAAGAACTTATTTTTAGACGATAGATCTTGAAAATCTTATTTCAAGAAATCTTACCAAGTTAATTTTCACTTGTTCCATTTGCAGTTATTTGCTTAAATTAAGCAAAAAAATCTTGAATTAAGCAAGAAATCTGCCAATGGAACAAGTGAAAATGATCTTGGTAAGATTTCTTGAAATAAGATTTTCAACATCGATTTTCCAGACCAGTGGGATGTATTAGCAGAGACAGAATATAGTGTTTCTAATTATATTTTTAGTCATGTATAATCACCTGTAACCTTGTGTTTTCTCTACAACGTGCGCTTCTTCTGTAGTTGCCGAAAACAGTAAAAGGGCATTTGTCCACTCTTGTACATGGAATATGTTGCTAAAAGACTGGAAACTGACTGAATTCTACGGAAGTGTATCGCATTGACATGGAAAAATACAAATCGGCTCTGTTTTTCTGAATTAACAAGATAATTCATGGGTCGTTCCATGTTGGTGGAACGATCTACCGAGCAGTACCAGAACAGAGGCGTCCCTGCCTATCTTCAAGAAGCTCCTGAAGACCCAGCTCTTCCGAGAGCACCTCCTGTCCTAACACTTTCAGACATTCCATTTTAAATATATTAATAAGGTTTTCCCAGGATTATCACAGATTTTCCCAGGATCATCTCTGGACCTGCTGCGGTGGTCCTGCCTCTCTCCTGCCTTCATCGTCATCACTTACTTATCCTCATCTGCATCCATGTATCTCCCCCTCTCCCCCAGTCTATCGCTCTCTCTTTTTCTCCTCCTTTACTCTCTCTCTTTAACCCCAGCTGGTCCTGTCAGACGTCCATCCTCCAGGAGTCTGGGTCTGCTCCAGGTTTCTGCTGTTAAAGGGAAGTTTTTCCTTCCACTGTCACCAGTCACTAGTGTTTGCTCCTGGAGGATTCTGTTGGGTTTGTGTAAATTGGCTTCAGAGTCTGGTTTGAATCAATTCTATATATAAAGGGTCATGAGATAACTTCTGTTGTGATCTGGCGCTATATAAATGAAATTTGATTGATTGATTTGACTGGTTTTCTCCTGTAAGTCGCTTTGGAAAAAAGCATCTGCCAAATGCATAAATGGAAATGGAAATAATTATCTCGTAAAAACAGAGACAATTAGCAAAAAAAAAAAAAAAACCTGTCTTGTAATTACAAGATACAGCGGTCCCTCGTTTGTCGCGGGGGTTACGTTCTGAAAATAACCCGCACATGGCGAAATCCGGAAAGTAGTCAACTTTATTTTTTACAATTATTATATATGTTTTAAGGCTGTAAAACCCCTCACCACACACTTTATACACTTTTGTCAGACAGGCATTAACATTTTCGCACATTTCTCTCGTTTAAACGCTGTCAAAGTTCAAACCTTCGTAACTTCTACCTTCCTTCAGCATGTCCAGAAGTCCAACTTTTTGCGCGATGGTTAGCATCTTCCTCTGTCTTTTGGGTGCGACCGCAGGTGCCTTTGTCGGTGCAGAACATTTCGTCGACATTGTGGGTTTTGTCGGGGAGAAAACTCGCAAATATACAGCACTTCAGAGTCAAACTGCTAGCGATTGAACATTCATGTAAATTTGGCGAGAAGAACGCATTCTGCACTGTACAGGAGACACGGTACGGAGGAGATTGATTGACAATGATCTACAGTCCCTTAGCCAATCAGGATGCAGAACACAATGCACATTCATAGGCCGTAAAAAAAAAAAAAAAAAAACATGCAAAATTGCACTAAAAAAAATCTGTGAAACAGTGAGGCTTCGAAAGGTGAACCGCGTTATAGTGAGGGACAACTGTAATTATCTTGTTAATTCAGAAAAACAGCCGATTTTTATTTTTTCATAGTCTGTATGACATAGTGTGTTTGTTCTGTGAGGTGTAACACTTCTTAATATGAAAACTGAATTTCTTACATGTACTGTCAATAGTAGTGCTCATATTTGGAAGAGGATAGATTATGTTGCTGCTGAATTAACAAGATAATTATCTCATAATTATAAGAAACGGTTGTATGAAAAAATAAAAGATCGGCTCTGTTTTTATGAGATAGTTAAATCGTTAATTCACAAAAACAGAGACGATTTGTATTTTTTTCGTAGTCTGTATGATCATAGTGTGTTTGTTCTGTGAGGTGTAACACTTTTTAATATGAAAACTGAATTTCCTACATGTACTGTCATGTTCTGTCTGGAACTCCCTTCCCCTTCACATTCAGAAGTCCGACACTCACCTCATTCAAAAGCCAACTCAAATCTCACCTCTTTAGAACATCATTCAAAAACTGACTGCCTGTTCCACCTCATCCATCCTCATTTACCTTCTCTTGTGTGTTTTCTTTTTTTGTCTCTGTATTTGTTCTTTGATTGCCATTTAGTATTATCCCCGTATCTGTTTACCCGTTTGCTGTGTGTTCGTCCCTTGGCTGTTTATTGTGAAGTGTCTTTGAGTACTTAGAAAAGCGCTATATAAAACCAATATATTATTATTATTATTATTATTATTATTATTATAATTATTATTGTTATTATTATTATTATTATTATTATTATTATTATTATTATAGTGCTCATATTTGGAAGAGGATGAATTATTTTGCTGCTGAATTAACAAGATAATTATCTCATAATTACGAGAAATGGTTTTATGAAAAAAAAAAAAAAAAGGCTGTTTTTTATGAGATAATTATCTCCTTAATTCAGAAAAACAGGGCCGTTTTTTTTATTTTTTTAATGTGACTGCAATATGTTTTTGTAGAACTGATCTCCTTGAATGCTTTTAAATCCGAACTCAAAGTGCTGCCCAGTCAGCATGTCCATGTGGGCCCCAGAAGGGTTACATTTGGGCTGCATGTTAGGGTCTGATTTGGGTTTGTCCACAGTTTCCATGGTGGTCCCACATGTGTTTGCCCAGATCAGAATCAGAATCAGAGATCTGAATATATCGTATTATTTATTCTTCACACTAATTATCCCATAATATTTATCTTTCATTTCATTTGCACTACTTCTCATGTTATTTGCACTACTTAAATTCTATGGTTTACAAATATCTGAGTTTGCAATTTTATTTTTTAATGTAAATAACTGTGCCTTTTACAGATATTTGTTGTTGCTTTACTGATATTTGTTGTTGCTTTACTGATATGTGTTGTTGTTTTACTGATATTTGTTATTGTTTTACTGATATGTGTTGTCGTTTTACTGATATTTGTTATTGTTTTACTGATATGTGTTGTTCTTTTACTGATATTTGTTGTTGTTTTACTGATATTTGTTGTTGTTTTACTGATATGTGTTGTTGTTTTATTGATATGTGTTGTTGTTTTACTGATATTTGTTGTTGTTTTACTATTTGTTGTTGTTTTACTGATATGTGTTGTTTTACTGATATTTGATGTTGTTTTACTGACATTTGTTGTTGTTTTACTGATATGTGTTGTTGTTTTACTGACATTTGTTGTTGTTTTACTGATATGTGTTGTTGTTTTACTGATATGTGTTGTTGTTTTACTGACATTTGTTGTTGTTTTACTGATATTTGTTTTACTGATATTTGTTATTGTTTTACTGATATGTGTTGTTATTTTACTGATATGTGTTGTTGTTTTATTGATATTTGTTGTTGTTTTACTGATATGTGTTGTTGTTTTACTGATATGTGTTGTTGTTTTACTGATATTTGTTGTTGTTTTATTGATATTTGTTGTTATTTTATTGATATGTGTTGTTGTTTTACTGATATTGGTTGTTGTTTTACTGACATTTGTTGTTGTTTTGCTGATATGTGTTGTTGTTTTACTGACATTTGTTGTTGTTTTACTGATATTTGTTATTGTTTTACTGATATGTGTTGTTATTTTACTGATATTTGTTGTTATTTTACTGATATTTGTTGTTTTACTGATATTTCTTGGGTTTTTTTAACTGATATTTGTTGTTGTTTTACTGATATGTCTTGTTTTTTTTACTGATATTTGTTGTTGTTTTACTGATATGTGTTGTTGTTTTACTGATATTTGTTGTTGTTTTACTGATATTTGTTGTTGTTTTACTGATATGTGTTGTTGTTTTACTGACATTTGTTGTCGTTTTACTGATATTTGTTATTGTTTTACTGATATGTGTTGTTGTTTTATTGATATGTGTTGTTGTTTTACTGATATTTGTTGTTGTTTTACTATTTGTTGTTGTTTTACTGATATGTGTTGTTGTTTTACTGATATTTGATGTTGTTTTACTGACATTTGTTGTTGTTTTACTGATATGTGTTGTTGTTTTACTGACATTTGTTGTTGTTTTACTGATATTTGTTTTACTGATATTTGTTATTGTTTACTGATATGTGTTGTTATTTTACTGATATGTGTTGTTGTTTTATTGATATTTGTTGTTGTTTTACTGATATTTGTTGTTGTTTTACTGATATTTGTTATTGTTTACTGATATGTGTTGTTATTTTACTGATATGTGTTGTTGTTTTACTGATATGTGTTGTTGTTTTACTGATATTTGTTGTTGTTTTACTGACATTTGTTGTCGTTTTACTGATATTTGTTGTTGTTTTACTGATATGTGTTGTTGTTTTACTGACATTTGTTGTCGTTTTACTGATATTTGTTATTGTTTTACTGATATGTGTTGTTGTTTTATTGATATGTGTTGTTGTTTTACTGATATTTGTTGTTGTTTTACTATTTGTTGTTGTTTTACTGATATTTGTTGTTGTTTTACTATTTGTTGTTGTTTTACTGATATGTGTTGTTGTTTTACTGATATGTGTTGTTGTTTTACTGATATGTGTTGTTGTTTTACTGATATTTGTTGTTGTTTTATTGATATTTGTTGTTGTTTTATTGATATGTGTTGTTGTTTTACTGATATTTGTTGTTGTTTTACTGATATTTGTTATTGTTTTACTGATATGTGTTGTTATTTTACTGATATTTGTTGTTATTTTACTGATATTTGTTGTTTTACTGATATTTCTTGGGGTTTTTTTAACTGATATTTGTTGTTGTTTTACTGATATGTCTTGTTTTTTTTACTGATATTTGTTGTTGTTTTACTGATATGTGTTGTTATTTTACTGATATTTGTTGTTATTTTACTGATATTTGTTGTTTTACTGATATTTCTTGTTTTTTTTACTGATATTTGTTGTTGTTTTACTGATATGTGTTGTTGTTTTACTGATATTTGTTGTTGTTTTACTGATATTTGTTGTTGTTTTACTGATATGTGTTGTTGTTTTACTGACATTTGTTGTCGTTTTACTGATATTTGTTATTGTTTTACTGATATGTGTTGTTGTTTTACTGATATTTGTTGTTGTTTTACTGATATTTGTTGTTGTTTTACTGATATGTGTTGTTGTTTTACTGACATTTGTTGTCGTTTTACTGATATTTGTTGTTGTTTTACTGATATGTGTTGTTGTTTTACTGACATTTGTTGTCGTTTTACTGATATTTGTGATTGTTTTACTGATATGTGTTGTTGTTTTATTGATATGTGTTGTTGTTTTACTGATATTTGTTGTTGTTTTACTATTTGTTGTTGTTTTACTGATATGTGTTGTTGTTTTACTGATATTTGATGTTGTTTTACTGACATTTGTTGTTGTTTTACTGATATGTGTTGTTGTTTTACTGACATTTGTTGTTGTTTTACTGATATTTGTTTTACTGATATTTGTTATTGTTTTACTGATATGTGTTGTTGTTTTACTGATATTTGTTGTTGTTTTACTGATATTTGTTGTTGTTTTACTGATATGTGTTGTTGTTTTACTGATATTTGTTGTTGTTTTATTGATATTTGTTGTTGTTTTATTGATATGTGTTGTTGTTTTACTGATATTGGTTGTTGTTTTACTGACATTTGTTGTTGTTTTGCTGATATGTGTTGTTGTTTTACTGACATTTGTTGTTGTTTTACTGATATTTGTTATTGTTTTACTGATATGTGTTGTTATTTTACTGATATTTGTTGTTATTTTACTGATATTTGTTGTTTTACTGATATTTCTTGGGTTTTTTTAACTGATATTTGTTGTTGTTTTACTGATATGTCTTGTTTTTTTTTACTGATATTTGTTGTTGTTTTACTGATATGTGTTGTTATTTTACTGATATTGGTTGTTGTTTTACTGACATTTGTTGTTGTTTTGCTGATATGTGTTGTTGTTTTACTGACATTTGTTGTTGTTTTATTGATATTTGTTGTTGTTTTATTGATATGTGTTGTTGTTTTACTGATATTGGTTGTTGTTTTACTGACATTTGTTGTTGTTTTGCTGATATGTGTTGTTGTTTTACTGACATTTGTTGTTGTTTTACTGATATTTGTTATTGTTTTACTGATATGTGTTATTATTTTACTGATATTTGTTGTTATTTTACTGATATTTGTTGTTTTACTGATATTTCTTGGTTTTTTTTACTGATATTTGTTGTTATTTTACTGATATTTGTTGTTTTACTGATATTTCTTGGGTTTTTTTAACTGATATTTGTTGTTGTTTTACTGATATGTCTTGTTTTTTTTACTGATATTTGTTGTTGTTTTACTGATATGTGTTGTTATTTTACTGATATTTGTTGTTACTTTACTGATATTTGTTGTTTTACTGATATTTCTAGTTTTTTTTACTGATATTTGTTGTTGTTTTACTGATATGTGTTGTCTGTAAATTCTTGCACTGAACCTGAGAGCTTTTCCTCAGTTTCGTTATACTTGGTACCATGACAATAGAGAGATTCTGATTCTGATTCTGATTCCGATAGGGGCAAACACATGTGGGGTCACCATGGAAACTGTGGACAAACCCACATGGGACCCTTATATACAGCCCAGTTGTAACCCTTCTGGGCCCCACATGGACATGCTGGCTGGGTAGAGACTAACTCAATGACTTGTACCTGTTTTTCGTAGTTTGACTTGTCTTGTAAATTCTTGTGTTGTATTTCATGCTGCCTCATGGACAGGACTTCCTTGGAAAAGAGGTTCTTAATCTCAATGGGATCTTTTTTTTTTCCTGGTTAAATAAAGGATAAATAAATAAATAAATAAATAAATAAATAAATAAATAAATAAATAAATAAATAAATAAATAAATAAAAGCAAACCAGATCCAGAAAAAATCATTCTGTGCGTTTACGTTGACATGACAACCGCTTCAAGGGTGGGTGGGGGAGGGGTAAGAGAAGGTTGTTGAGTTGATTACAATCTGTACTTTCACTAGGAGATGACACTAAATCTTACACACTAGGCCTTTAACGATAACCTTGATACACCACAAATGATTTCTTCATTCCACACAGTCTAATGGATTGGTGTGACCAAACAGCATCGATCGATCAGTCTCTTCCTATGAGCCACGTTGAAGACATCTTCACACGATAAAAGGATCTCATCGTCCAGAGATTGAACGTCTGGACTAGAACAGTCATTTTCTGTTGCCGGTTTTACTATCTTTATGGTAACATCTTATTACTTCTCTAATATATATTTTACTTTGCAGAAGTGCAGTGTAGATCGATGCAAACGCTGCTGCATCAGCTCTCACAGGAGTCACAGTAGAGATAAATTTAAATATTAAGTTATTGATCACTGGTTAAGACTAGGTTTGATCTGGCTATTTTCCAGATCTGGAACCTAAGGAATTAATGTTTCATAGAGACTGGGGGGATGGTGGTCCTGTACTGGTTCAGCCCCATCATAAACAGGGGAGTCCTCCAAAGTGTACCCAGTCTCCATCTAGTTCTCAATTCAATGCGTTATTGTCGTATAAAAAACACAATGAGATTGAAGTTCAAGAATCTTCAGGCAGACACACTGCAAAAATCTAAATCTTACCAAGTGTATTTTTCTCATTTCTAGTTAAAATGTCTCATCACGCATAAAATAAGACATAATCACTTAAAGCACAAGTGTCAAACATGCGGCCCGGGGGCCAAATCTGGCCCACCAAAGGTTCCATTCCGGCCCACAGGATGAAAGTGCAAAAATTAACCTGAAGGTTGTCCAAATCATTTTGGTTCAGGTTCCACATACAGACCAATGTGATCTACAGTGAAAATAACAACACAATAACCCATAAATAATGACAACTACAGATTTTCTTTGTGAAAAATTATGTGGAAAAAATTGAAGTGAAAAAAATAACATTACACTGTGAAAATATTTACATTTACAAAACTATTCTTTCACAAAAAAAAAAAAAGCAAATAAATACATAAATAAAAAACAAAAATGAACAACTCGAAATGTGCAATTTTAACAATATTCTGCCTGTTACTAAATGCTTTTTGCATTTATGGATCCACTGTGATCTGTAGTTGTGTTAATAATAAGAGATGGAATATTGTAGAAATTGTTCAAATTTTAGTTCCAGAATTCAAAATTGTAACAATATTCTGCCTGTTACCAAATGTTTATGGAACATTGTGTGTAATGTACATGCATAAATAAGTCGAGGCATAATATTGTTAAAATTGCACTAATTTTTCTCATGAAATTTCTGTTTTTTTAGGCTGTTGACATCTTTTTTGTAAAATGTTAATATTTTCATAATTTAATTGGGGTTTTTTTGTACTAAAACAAAAAGAAAAACTTGGATTTGTGATTATTTATAGGTTATTAAGTCATTATTTTACTGGTCTGGCCCGCTTGAGATCAAATTGGGCTAAATATGGCCCCTGAACTAAAATGAGTTTGACAGCCCTGACTTAAAGAGTAACTTGTAAGTGATATATAAGATCTTATTTTTAGACAATAGATCTTGAAAATTTTATTTCAAGAAATCTTACCAAGATAATTTTCACTTGTTTCATTGGCAGTTATTTGCTTGAATTAAGCCAAAAAATTTTGAATTAAGCAAAAAAAAAAAAAAAAAAAAAAAAAAATCTTCCAACCCTTCAAATCTTAACCCTTTCATGCATGAATGATGAAAAAAAGACTGATAGATTGATTTTATTACTCTAAATTAGGCTAAAGCTTAAATGTATTTATTTATTTATTTATTTTTCTTTTTTTTTTTACCTCCACCAAGGAGGTTATGTTTTTGCCGGCATTGGTTTGTCTGTCTGTCTGTCCGTGTGCAGGATAACTCCAAAAGTTATGGACAGATTTGAATGAAAATTTCAGGAAATGTTGATACTGGCACAAGGAACAAATGATTTTGGTGGTGATCGGGCGGTGGTGGGGGGGGGTGGTGGGGGGGTGATTGATCTACCTTGGTGGAGGTCTGCGCTCTCCGAGTGCTTTTCTAGTTTTAATACGGTTTCATTAAGAAGATATTTAATCTCCTGAGATCCAGGAAAGTACAGGTTTTGGCTTTTTTTAAATTAAATATTTGCCTATATTGGAAACATCATGATGCATTCTTTTTTTCCGATGCTTTTTCTTTTTTTTTTTTTTTTAATTATGGCATGTCCTTTGTGGTGGACAGTTGCTTTTTTTTTTTTTTTTTTTTTTTTTTTTTTATTGTTTTATAAAGCTGTAAATCTCGTGTCCATAAACATGGATGAAAACCCATAGCTAGGTCTAAGGAGGTTAATGTTATGAGACCACAGAGCAGTCAGAATTCTAACTAAGATGATGCTTTTTTTTTTTTTTTTTTTTTTTTTTTAAATTGTATTGTTTAGGGTCTATAGAGACTGCCCCCATGTGGTTTGGAGAATATTGCCTTTATAATCTTTTGGAAAATGAGCTTAAACCAGTGGTTCCCAACTTTTTTGGCTCATGACCCCATTTTAACATCACAAATTATTGGCGACCCCTGGCATTAAAAACGGAGACTTTGTTTTTTTTGGCTAAAATTAATTTGTTTTTGATCATGTAATAGTTTGCTATACTATGTTGCAAATAAACATTAATTTTAGATGACATTTAGTCTATATAATGTATATCATTATGGTCGGAGGCAGAAAAGCCAAGTGTAAATTACTGCACAAAGTGAGAATTTGATTTTCCTTGGTCAGGATATGTACAGTCAGTCCAGTTTGGATTTACCAGGCTGACAATTAATACTGAACAAACAAGAACTCAAACTATGAATTATGAAAGAGCTGCAGCATCTGAAACTGACCACAATGAACATTTGACAGGTAAACAGTACCACGGTGCTTCAGTTTCAGCTTCACAGTTTGTCATGTCTTTTATGGATTGGGATTGTCTCTCTCAGCTTGCCATATATTTTTTATTAGTAAGATTTTTTTTTTATTTCTATCAATTACTAGAAATTTCAGGTGACCCCACATGGGATCCCGAACCCAAGGTTGAAAAACACTGCCTTAAACTATCTATTTGTGGACGTCATGCATAAAAGGGTTAACTCACTTTATTATCACCGTAGAGAAATTCAGTCTGCATTTCACCCAGCCTAGTTCTAACATCACCTAGCATTAGCATTTGTAGATAAGAACATTAGAAGCAGTGAGTCATCGAAGGCACTCGGGGACCATTTCTAGATCTTCATCAGCACCGCAGTCAGAGGCAGTGACAGGAGAATTAACCTATGTATACTTATTTTTGATAGCAGATGGAATCGGAGGACCTGAGGAAACCTGTGCGGTGCGGAAATAACAGGTAAAGTCAAAGCAGAAAGGCTGCAGCTGACATGTCGTAACCCTCGGATATTGATGTTTGACGAAAGTCTGCATGCGTTTCAGTATTACAAACAAACTAGTCACTCTAGTCGACCGTGACGAAGCTGCTACAAAAACACCTACCATTACTCTGAAGTCGAATAGCTTTGGTCTCATACTCCATTAAACTATAGCCACTGAAATAAAGGCCCAAACTGTTACATGTGACATTTAGAGCAGGTTAATCATCTGCTTTATGGTCATTCTGAAAGTCTGGAAAGCATCTGTATCTTTTAAGTCAGGGGTCTGAAACCTTTATTATCAAAAGAGCCATTTTGCCCGCTCTTCAGCCAAAAAAAAAAAATAGTCTGGAGCCGCAAAAAATAACAGAGCTTATAAACTTTTAAAAGTTTTAATCTTTTTTTTTTAACATTTTATCTGTTACAACCACTGAATACAACAAACAGAAGTGCAGTGTGGAATGGATTTTTGAGTATGATTACTCTAAAAGTACACAGTAAAAGTAGTTCATAGTATTTGTGCTAATGCTATATGAAGTACTAATAGCAAAAATTCTAAATTCACGAGGTACTTATTGGAAAAATGTATTTTATTCATCATTGAAATTAGTCTTAAAGCCTATTTCAGATGGAAAAAAAAAAACACTTTTGGAGATTAGAAGGGAATCTGGAGTATGATTACTCCAAAAGTACACAGTAAAAGTAGTTCGTAGTATTTGTGCTAATACTACATGAAGTACTAATACCAAAAACACCAAGTTCACGAGGTACTTATTGGAAAAATTAATTTTATTCATCATTGAATTTAGCCTTAAAGCCTATTTCAAATGGAAAAAACACTTGCCGCTTGGAAGGGAATCTGGAGTATGATTACTCCAAAAGTACACAGTAAAAGTAGTTCATAGTATTTGTGCTAATACCAAATGAAGTACTAATACCAAAAATACCAAATTCACAAGGTACTTATTGGAAAAAATAGTTTTATTCATCATTGAAATTAGTCTTAAAGCCTATTTCAGATTAAATAAAAACACTTCTGGAGCTTGGAAGGGATATGATACAAAATTGAAACACATACATGGAAACTGATATTTGAAAAAAAGTTTTTTTGGTTGTTCAGAAGGACCAATAAAGGCTCCAGTTTCAAAGAACTGGAATTGTCTTTCAGTGATTCAATGGTTCAGGCTTTACAGGGTTAAAAAAAAAAAATCTAAATACATTTAAACTTTAGCCTAATTTTGAGTAATAAAATCAATCTTAAAAGAAAAAATCTTGATACTTTTTTTCATAATTCATGCATGAAAGGGTTAAAAAGGATTAGATAGAGAGAAGAAAAAAAAATCATTTAGGAACTTGTTTTTTTCAAAAATAATAATATTTGAGCATTGAGACCTGATGCATCAAATATGATACAAAGTTGAAACTCAATCATGGAAATTAATATTTGAAAACATTGAAAGGAAAAAATAAAAGCTCCAGTTTAAAAGAACTGGAATTTTCTTTCAATGATTTAATGGTTCAGGCTTTACAGAGTTAAAAAAAACAAACAAAAAAAAACATTTCAACTGTAGCCTAATTTTGAGTCATAAAAATCAATCTAAAAATTAAAAATCTACATACTTTTTTCATAATTCATGCATGAAAGGGTTTAAAAAAAAAAGATTGAATAGAGAGAAAAAAATCATTTAGGAACTTGTTTGTTCAAAAATAATAATCTTTGAGCATTGAGACCCAATGTATCAAATATGATACAAAATTGAAACACATACATGGAAATTGATATTTGAAAAAAAAGTTTTTTTGGTTGTTCAGAAGGACCAATAAAGGCTCCAGTTTCAAAGAACTGGAATTTTCTGTCAGTGATTTAATGGTTCAGGCTTTACAGGGTTAAAAAAAAAAAAAAAGAAATCTAAATATATTTAAACTTTAGCCTAATTTTGAATAATAAAATCAATCTTAAAAGAAAAAATCTTGATACTTTTTTTCATAATTCATGCATGAAAGGGTTAAAAAGGATTAGATAGAGAGAAGAAAAAAAAATCATTTAGGAACTTGTTTTTTTCAAAAATAATAATATTTGAGCATTGAGACCTGATGCATCAAATATGATACAAAGTTGAAACTCAATCATGGAAATTAATATTTGAAAACATTGAAAGGAAAAAATAAAAGCTCCAGTTTAAAAGAACTGGAATTTTCTTTCAATGATTTAATGGTTCAGGCTTTACAGAGTTAAAAAAAACAAAAAAAAAAAAACATTTCAACTGTAGCCTAATTTTGAGTCATAAAAATCAATCTAAAAATTAAAAATCTACATACTTTTTTCATAATTCATGCATGAAAGGGTTTAAAAAAAAAAGATTGAATAGAGAGAAAAAAATCATTTAGGAACTTGTTTGTTCAAAAATAATAATCTTTGAGCATTGAGACCCAATGTATCAAATATGATACAAAATTGAAACACATACATGGAAATTGATATTTGAAAAAAAAGTTTTTTTGGTTGTTCAGAAGGACCAATAAAGGCTCCAGTTTCAAAGAACTGGAATTTTCTGTCAGTGATTTAATGGTTCAGGCTTTACAGGGTTAAAAAAAAAAAAAAAAGAAATCTAAATATATTTAAACTTTAGCCTAATTTTGAATAATAAAATCAATCTTAAAAGAAAAAATCTTGATACTTTTTTTCATAATTCATGCATGAAAGGGTTAAAAAAAGATTAGAGAGAACAAAAATCATTTAGGAACTTGTTTGTTCAAAAATAATAATATTTGAGCATTGAGACCTGATGTATCAAATATGATAAAAAATTGAAACACATACATGGAAATTGATATTTGAAAAAAAGTTTTTTTGGTTTTTCAGAAGGACCAATAAAGGTTCCAGTTTCAAAGAACTGGAATTTCCTGTCAATGATTTAATGGTTCAGGCTTTACAGGGTTTAAAAATAAATAAATAAATAAATAAATAAAATAAAAACATTTAAACTTTAGCCTAATTTTGAGTAATAAAATCAATCTTAAAAGAAAAAATCTTGATACTTTTTTTTTCATAATTCATGCATGAAAGGGTTAAAAAAAGACTAAATAGAGAGAAAAATCATTCAGGAACTTGTTTGTTCAAAAATAATAATATTTGAGCATTGAGACCTGATGTATCAAATATGATACAAAATTGAAACACATACATGGAAACTGATGTTTGAAAAAAAGTTTTTTTGGTTGTTCAGAAGGACCAATAAAGGCTCCAGTTTCAAAGAACTGGAATTTTCTGTCAGTGATTTAATGGTTCAGGCTTTACAGGGTTAAACACACTTCTTTATTTAAGAGAAAATAATGTTAAAATTTATAAGTTTGATATTATGTGAGGCACCTCTGCACCCCCTGCGGACCAGCCGCCACACTTAAGTACATAAAATAGATATTGGAAATATTACAAGTAAAAATACAAAAAGTAAATATTGGAAATGCAGATGCTATTTTCACAAACACGCATTTAACACGACATTGTAATGTAATTAGTTTGGTCGCAAAGTGTCCTCTTATAACATACGACAACTGTCAATAAAAAAAAAAAAAAAAAGAGCTGCGAGGCGTAGCTTTTTTTACGCATAAACTGGCAGATAGAGACATAACCCTGAGTGCAGAGAGATAGCATCATTCAGCAATACACCATTATCCCTCTTTACCATTCTTTCCCTTGACTCCCTTAGACTTTAATCATTTATTAATTTCCCTCGTGGTCTGAGGGAAGGCATCATGGTCTGAATTTAAACTGCCAAGATCAGAGGATTGGGGTGTCACTTTGGTATATGAGAAAGAATATGGAATGTGCGGCTTTCATCCCTGCAATAAGCCAAATACACCATGGACAAGCATAGCAATATAACAGTGAGTGACGGCTCAAGGAAAAGACTATGTATACAGAACAAAAACACTTCATCCTCAAATTGTCTTTTGATAATTTTGATATACCGTGGCGTTCTAGCACGCTGGAAAAAAAAAAGAAAAGTAACGTGTAGTATGGCGTGTGGAGAGCAGGTTTTTTACATTAGCTTTTGCATGATTCATTATAGCACAGGTGTCAAACATGCGGCCCGGGGGCCAAAACCGGCCCGCCAAAGGTTCCAATCTGGCCCGCGGGATGAATTTACAAAGTGCAAAATGCAAAAATTACCCGGAAGATATTAACAGTCAAGGCCATCAAACTCAAAAATAACAGCATAATAACCGAGAAATAATGACTCCAAATGTTCTTCTTGGTTTAATGTGAGAAAAATAATACGATATTATGCCTCTAAATTATGGCAACACCATTTTTTTTTCTCTGATTTATTGCAAAGAACATTACATTTTGATATCCTTTAATAATAAAATGTCAATAACCTGAACAAATATGAACAACCTGAAATATCTAAAGAAAAAAAAGTGCAATTTTAACAATATTCTGCCTATTTTGTGTCTTGGTAGATCAGATTAATCATAAGTTGAGGCCTAATATTGCTAAAATTTTACTTATTTTTCTTCAGAAATGTCAGGTTTTTTTTTTCCAGTTATTCACATCTTTTTTTTGTTTTGGATAGAAATGGTTTCATCGTTTCATGTTATTTTTTGCACTAAAAAAATTTGGAGTTGTCATTATTTATAGGTTATTATGCTAATATTATATCGGTCCGGCATGTGGAGAGCAGGTTTTTTACATTAGCTTTTGCATGATTCATTATAGCACAGGTGTCAAACATGCGGCCCGGGGGCCAAAACCGGCCCGCCAAAGGTTCCAATCTGGCCCACGGGATGAATTTACAAAGTGCAAAATGCAAAAATTACCTGGAAGATATTAACAGTCAAGGCCATCAAACTCAAAAATAACAGCATAATAACCTAGAAATAATAACTCCAAATGTTCTTCTTGGTTTAATGTGAGAAAAATAATACGATATTATGCCTCTAAATAATGGCAACACCATTTTTTTTTCTCTGATTTATTGCAAAGAACATTAAATTTTGATATCCTTTAATAATAAAATGTCAATAACCTGAACAAATATGAACAACCTGAAATATCTAAAGAAAAATAAGTGCAATTTTAACAATATTCTGCCTATTTTGTGTCTTGGTAGATCAGATTAATCATAAGTTGAGGCCTAATATTGCTAAAATTTTACTTATTTTTCTTCAGAAACGTCAGTTTTTTTTTTCAGTTATTCACATCTTTTTTTTGTTTTGGATAGAAATGGTTTCATCGTTTCATGTTATTTTTTGCACTAAAAAAATTTGGAGTTGTCATTATTTATAGGTTATTATGCTAATATTATATCGGTCCGGCATGTGGAGAGCAGGTTTTTTACATTAGTTTTTGCATGATTCATTATAGCACAGGTGTCAAACATGCGGCCCGGGGGCCAAAACCGGCCCGCCAAAGGTTCCAATCTGGCCCGCGGGATGAATTTACAAAGTGCAAAATGCAAAAATTACCCGGAAGATATTAACAGTCAAGGCCATCAAACTCAAAAATAACAGCATAATAACCGAGAAATAATGACTCCAAATGTTCTTCTTGGTTTAATGTGAGAAAAATAATACGATATTATGCCTCTAAATTATGGCAACACCATTTTTTTTTCTCTGATTTATTGCAAAGAACATTACATTTTGATATCCTTTAATAATAAAATGTCAATAACCTGAACAAATATGAACAACCTGAAATATCTAAAGAAAAAAAAGTGCAATTTTAACAATATTCTGCCTATTTTGTGTCTTGGTAGATCAGATTAATCATAAGTTGAGGCCTAATATTGCTAAAATTTTACTTATTTTTCTTCAGAAATGTCAGGTTTTTTTTTCCAGTTATTCACATCTTTTTTTTGTTTTGGATAGAAATGGTTTCATCGTTTCATGTTATTTTTTGCACTAAAAAAATTTGGAGTTGTCATTATTTATAGGTTATTATGCTAATATTATATCGGTCCGGCATGTGGAGAGCAGGTTTTTTACATTAGCTTTTGCATGATTCATTATAGCACAGGTGTCAAACATGCGGCCCGGGGGCCAAAACCGGCCCGCCAAAGGTTCCAATCTGGCCCACGGGATGAATTTACAAAGTGCAAAATGCAAAAATTACCTGGAAGATATTAACAGTCAAGGCCATCAAACTCAAAAATAACAGCATAATAACCTAGAAATAATAACTCCAAATGTTCTTCTTGGTTTAATGTGAGAAAAATAATACGATATTATGCCTCTAAATAATGGCAACACCATTTTTTTTTCTCTGATTTATTGCAAAGAACATTAAATTTTGATATCCTTTAATAATAAAATGTCAATAACCTGAACAAATATGAACAACCTGAAATATCTAAAGAAAAATAAGTGCAATTTTAACAATATTCTGCCTATTTTGTGTCTTGGTAGATCAGATTAATCATAAGTTGAGGCCTAATATTGCTAAAATTTTACTTATTTTTCTTCAGAAATGTCAGGGTTTTTTTTCCAGTTATTCACATCTTTTTTTTGTTTTGGATAGAAATGGTTTCATCGTTTCATGTTATTTTTTGCACTAAAAAAATTTGGAGTTGTCATTATTTATAGGTTATTATGCTAATATTATATCGGTCCGGCATGTGGAGAGCAGGTTTTTTACATTAGCTTTTGCATGATTCATTATAGCACAGGTGTCAAACATGCGGCCCGGGGGCCAAAACCGGCCCGCCAAAGGTTCCAATCTGGCCCGCGGGATGAATTTACAAAGTGCAAAATGCAAAAATTACCTGGAAGATATTAACAGTCAAGGCCATCAAACTCAAAAATAACAGCATAATAACCTAGAAATAATAACTCCAAATGTTCTTCTTGGTTTAATGTGAGAAAAATAATACGATATTATGCCTCTAAATTATGGCAACACCATTTTTTTTTCTCTGATTTATTGCAAAGAACATTACATTTTGATATCCTTTAATAATAAAATGTCAATAACCTGAACAAATATGAACAACCTGAAATATCTAAAGAAAAATAAGTGCAATTTTAAGAATATTCTGCCTATTTTGTGTCTTGGTAGATCAGATTAATCATAAGTTGAGGCCTAATATTGCTAAAATTTTACGTATTTTTCTTCTGAAATTTATTTTTATTTTTTTTCCAGTTATTCACATCTTTTTTTTGTTTTGGATAGAAATGGTTTCATCATTTCATGTTATTTTTTGCACTAAAAAAATTTGGAGTTGTCATTATTTATAGGTTATTATGCTAATATTATATCGGTCCGGCATGTGGAGAGCAGGTTTTTTACATTAGTTTTTGCATGATTCATTATAGCACAGGTGTCAAACATGCGGCCCGTGGGCCAAAACCGGCCCGCCAAAGGTTCCAATCTGGCCCGCGGGATGAATTTACAAAGTGCAAAATGCAAAAATTACCCGGAAGATATTAACAGTCAAGGCCATCAAACTCAAAAATAACAGCATAATAACCTAGAAATAATAACTCCAAATGTTCTTCTTGGTTTAATGTGAGAAAAATAATACGATATTATGCCTCTAAATAATGGCAACACCATTTTTTTTTCTCTGATTTTTTGCAAAGAACATTAAATTTTGATATCCTTTAATAATAAAATGTCAATAACCTGAACAAATATGAACAACCTGAAATATCTAAAGAAAAAAAAGTGCAATTTTAACAATATTCTGCCTATTTTGTGTCTTGGTAGATCAGATTAATCATAAGTTGAGGCCTAATATTGCTAAAATTTTACTTATTTTTCTTCAGAAATGTCAGGGTTTTTTTTCCAGTTATTCACATCTTTTTTTTGTTTTGGATAGAAATGGTTTCATCGTTTCATGTTATTTTTTGCACTAAAAAAATTTGGAGTTGTCATTATTTATAGGTTATTATGCTAATATTATATCGGTCCGGCATGTGGAGAGCAGGTTTTTTACATTAGCTTTTGCATGATTCATTATAGCACAGGTGTCAAACATGCAGCCCGGGGGCCAAAACCGGCCCGCCAAAGGTTCCAATCTGGCCCGCGGGATGAATTTACAAAGTGCAAAATGCAAAAATTACCTGGAAGATATTAACAGTCAAGGCCATCAAACTCAAAAATAACAGCATAATAACCTAGAAATAATAACTCCAAATGTTCTTCTTGGTTTAATGTGAGAAAAATAATACGATATTATGCCTCTAAATAATTGCAACACCATTTTTTTTTCTCTGATTTATTGCAAAGAACATTACATTTTGATATCCTTTAATAATAAAATGTCAATAACCTGAACAAATATGAACAACCTGAAATATCTAAAGAAAAATAAGTGCAATTTTAAGAATATTCTGCCTATTTTGTGTCTTGGTAGATCAGATTAATCATAAGTTGAGGCCTAATATTGCTAAAATTTTACGTATTTTTCTTCTGAAATTTATTTTTATTTTTTTTCCAGTTATTCACATCTTTTTTTTGTTTTGGATAGAAATGGTTTCATCCTTTCATGTTAGTTTTTGCACTAAAAAAATTTGGAGTTGTCATTATTTATAGGTTATTATGCTAATATTATATCGGTCCGGCATGTGGAGAGCAGGTTTTTTACATTAGCTTTTGCATGATTCATTATAGCACAGGTTTCAAACATGCGGCCCGGGGGCCAAAACCGGCCCGCCAAAGGTTCCAATCTGGCCCGCGGGATGAATTTACAAAGTGCAAAATGCAAAAATTACCCGGAAGATATTAACAGTCAAGGCCATCAAACTCAAAAATAACAGCATAATAACCCAGAAATAATAACTCCAAATGTTCTTCTTGGTTTAATGTGAGAAAAATAATACGATATTATGCCTCTAAATAATTGCAACACCATTTTTTTTTCTCTGATTTGTTGCAAAGAACATTAAATTTTGATATCCTTTAATAATAAAATGTCAATAACCTGAACAAATATGAACAACCTGAAATATCTAAAGAAAAATAAGTGCAATTTTAACAATATTCTGCCTATTTTGTGTCTTGGTAGATCAGATTAATCATAAGTTGAGGCCTAATATTGCTAAAATTTTACTTATTTTTCTTCAGAAATGTCAGTTTTTTTTTTCCAGTTATTCACATCTTTTTTTTGTTTTGGATAGAAATGGTTTCATCATTTCATGTTATTTTTTGCACTAAAAAAATTTGGAGTTGTCATTATTTATAGGTTATTATGCTAATATTATATCGGTCCGGCATGTGGAGAGCAGGTTTTTTACATTAGTTTTTGCATGATTCATTATAGCACAGGTGTCAAACATGCGGCCCGGGGGCCAAAACCGGCCCGCCAAAGGTTCCAATCTGGCCCGCGGGATGAATTTACAAAGTGCAAAATGCAAAAATTACCTGGAAGATATTAACAGTCAAGGCCATCAAACTCAAAAATAACAGCATAATAACCTAGAAATAATAACTCCAAATGTTCTTCTTGGTTTAATGTGAGAAAAATAATACGATATTATGCCTCTAAATTATGGCAACACCATTTTTTTTTCTCTGATTTTTTGCAAAGAACATTAAATTTTGATATCCTTTAATAATAAAATGTCAATAACCTGAACAAATATGAACAACCTGAAATATCTAAAGAAAAATAAGTGCAATTTTAACAATATTCTGCCTATTTTGTGTCTTGGTAGATCAGATTAATCATAAGTTGAGGCCTAATATTGCTAAAATTTTACTTATTTTTCTTCAGAAATGTCAGTTTTTTTTTTCCAGTTATTCACATCTTTTTTTTGTTTCGGATAGAAATGGTTTCATCCTTTCATGTTATTTTTTGCACTAAAAAAATTTGGAGTTGTCATTATTTATAGGTTATTATGCTATTATTATATCGGTCCGGCATGTGGAGAGCAGGTTTTTTACATTAGCTTTTGCATGATTCATTATAGCACAGGTGTCAAACATGCGGCCCGGGGGCCAAAACCGGCCTGCCAAAGGTTCCAATCTGGCCCGCGGGATGAATTTACAAAGTGCAAAATGCAAAAATTACCCGGAAGATATTAACAGTCAAGGCCATCAAACTCAAAAATAACAGCATAATAACCTAGAAATAATAACTCCAAATGTTCTTCTTGGTTTAATGTGAGAAAAATAATACGATATTATGCCTCTAAATAATTGCAACACCATTTTTTTTTCTCTGATTTATTGCAAAGAACATTACATTTTGATATCCTTTAATAATAAAATGTCAATAACCTGAACAAATATGAACAACCTGAAATATCCAAAGGAAAATAAGTGCAATTTTAAGAATATTCTGCCTATTTTGTGTCTTGGTAGATCAGATTAATCATAAGTTGAGGCCTAATATTGCTAAAATTTTACGTATTTTTCTTCTGAAATTTATTTTTATTTTTTTTCCAGTTATTCACATCTTTTTTTTGTTTTGGATAGAAATGGTTTCATCCTTTCATGTTAGTTTTTGCACTAAAAAAATTTGGAGTTGTCATTATTTATAGGTTATTTTAGCTAATATTATATCGGTCCGGCCCGCTGGAGATCAAATTGAAAGACTGAAAGAAAATGAGTTTGACATCCCTGTATTATAGTGATCGCTTTGCACAGCCTTGATTGAGCCTAGATGAGAATAACATTTGACACCGAAGTGGAAACTAACGCGCCTGTATTTAACAAATATAGAACTCCTGATAAAGAATTCATCATTTCCTCAAGGACAGCTCAGTCCGTTTACGACGTTCAACGCGCTATCGGGGTGGTGCGAAAAAGGGTTAAACACCAACAAACTGCGATTTCATTTTACTCAGATGAAGGAAATGTCTAAATATATGTATGCATTTTGTATTCAACTCACACGAGAGCACTGATTTTTACCCCTTCTTTTATGCGGCGAAATGAAAAAAAAAAAAAAAAA